>NC_072390.2:93977500-94275000 GCF_028885625.2 Pongo pygmaeus
AAACTGCTTTTTCTCTTTTCCAGATATCTGAATGAGACTGATATTCCCTCTGAATACACGGCCTGTTCCCAGATGACAGGCCCTGGGAATGCCAGAAACAATGCGGAGGAGACAGTGACACGTCCCGTCTCTAGCGGAACACACCAAAGGCACTGGCCTTACCGCGTCATCCCAGAGTTACCAGGATGAGGATGCTGCAGACTCCACACAGAGCCAGCGCAACACACCGAAGGCGCTGGCCTTACCGCATCGTCCCAGAGTTACCAGGATGAGGATGCTGCAGACTCCACACAGAGCCAGCGCAGTGGGCCATGTCAGCACCATGGGCAGCGTTTTGGGAATTGCAGGCCAAGTTGGAGAATGGTTCTTTTCAAGACAACAGCAAAAATAAGAGAAATGGAAACTTACCACTTGACTGGCACTGTGCAGAATGCTTTGTGCAAATCATCCTACTTAATCTGCACCATGATATAAGCCAGAAATTTGAATAAAGAGAATAACTGTTGTCAGCGCCAGAGTCCAGGTAGAGCCTGGGGGCCCCTCAGGCAGGGAAGGCTCCATCTTCTTAGGAAAACAGACCAGGAAAAAAACAGCAGGTTTGAGACTCTGCACCTGCTACAAAGGCTGCCGGTGGCATTCAGGTGGCAAACCAAACACTCACTCACTCACTCACGTGGGCCTGAGAAGGAAGACCACCAACACCATAACTCCTGTGGCAACGCAGCCATGCAACAGAGATTTAATTTGCTCTTCAGAAGGATTGTGTGAACCGCGATTTTGTCTGTGCAGCTCCCTTACGAAACAAAACTTAGATGGCAGGGAAGGATGTGCATGTGAAGGGTGCCCTTTGAGACCTTGATCATCACCACCTAGTACATCTTATGTGACTGCAGAGCACAATCTTAGAAGCAGGGGGATGAGGCAGGGCTGTCAGCGCGCAGTTATGACTTGTGGAGAGAAACTGCTTCTTAAGCACTGTGTGGGCTGGGGCAGAATTTGCTCAGAGCTCACTCCCCTAGGCCGGCACACTGTAGGAGCCTCCTACCAGAGTGTGAAAGCAAAACAAATCCAAACGTAGATGAAGGCAGACAGGGATGAGGCAGCCATCTTTGTTTAAAACAGAGCTATCCAGATGCCACTTTAGACTTTTTTATCTGAGGCACATCAAAGCAAGGAGCTCATTTCTTTCTCCAGTAAACATTATCTGATGTTTACTAACTGCAAGGCCCAGAGCTCCGCCTTAGAGATGGGATGGGGTGGAGAGAAAATTCAGACCCAGCTCCTCTCCCCTCTGCTCATGATCCTGTGTTTGGCTACCTTAGTATTCTGCTTTTTTTTCACCTAGATAAACATGAAGAAAGTTTTTAAATGCCAGAGAGAACTGAAAGAAGGACCTCAAAAATACGAATGCAAATGTTCCCTGAAAATGTGTGAATACTCAAACAGAGGCAATTTTAAGTATCTGGATTCTCTACTAGCTATGTTACATACTATTCATGGGAAAATAAAACAAAAAATACCTAGGAGTGGAAATATGGTCTAACCTCTCCATCCTGATTGATTAAACATTAGAGAGAAGAAAGTGTAACTTTACTGGTATACAGATTGCACCACTAAGACTATAACGCCTGACTGAGAAAGAGAGGAATTAGATCAATCACTTGGACTATTTTTAAGAAAATAAGAATTGACTATATGATTTTTAAAAAGTATTTGTCTGAACAACCCAAATCAACAAAGTAAGTGTTTCACCTCATCCCCTGCTCCGCCTGTTGGCTCCAGCTCTAAACACCCTCACACACAAGGGACATCGCAAGGCTTCCTTATCTGGAATAAGTTGTCCTGAACTTATCACTTTATTATCCCTTTTAATTGTTTATTTAGCTTTAAAATAATAACTCACATATTTCAAAGTTCAAAAGGCAGGAAAAGGCACCCAGTGAAGTTTCCCTCATACCTACCTGTTGGCCTCCCCCTTCCCCTCCCAGAAGCACACAGTGGTAAGAGCATCTTGTGCATGTCTAGAAACATTCTAGGAATATACCTACAAATGTGCACTGGGTCCTCTTTTCATTTTCTGTAGGTTTTAGGTCATGGTAGCTGCATTGTTCTGAACCTTACTTTCTGTTTTGTTTGTTTGTTCGTTTTGCTAGGGAGCATTTAAGGTATCATCACATGGCAATGATAAAGACCCTTCTCATTGTGGTAAAGATGTGCATTGTTCCTTGTATAGATCCCTAAATAAATAAATAAGAATGAGAGACCACTGTGTGGTACCAAAGAGTATTTATGGGGTCTCCTATGCAGAGGCATTAACTTCTTTCCTACCTGTTGCTTTTACAAAAAAAAAAGTCACTTCACTTACAAGTAAGTATGCCTACAGGATAAATTTCTTAAGGCAAGATTACTGTGCCAAAGAGTACATGTGTAATTTTTATACTTCTTGCCAAGAGACCTCCTTAGAGGTTTTACCAAGTGACACTCCCATCACTGTTTCAAAGACCCATTGTCTCTTCAGCAGTGTGTTACCAAGCTTTTAGACCTTTGCCCATCCCATGAGCACAAAGTAATAGCTCAGTGTTGCTTTCATGTGACTTTCTCTTACTAAGAATGAAACTGAGTATCTTTTCATGTGTCTGAGAGCCATTTGTATTTTTTAAGACAGTTTATGTCTTATGCCCTTCATTCCATTACATTGTAGATCTTTTCTTCTTGATTCGTAAGAGCTCTTTATATATTAAGGGAATTAGCTGTTTTCCTGTTATGTGAATTATAAATATTTTTGCCAGTTTGTTATTTGTCTTTTGGCTAAGAAAAGAAGAAAAGTTATATAGCTGAATTTACCAATTAGTTTCTAAATTTTTATGTCATAATTTAAGATCTTTCTATATCTAAGAATATTTTTTAATACCCCCGATAGTTTCTTCTAGTATTTTCATGGTCCATTTTTTACACTTAATTTTTTTGTCCATCTGGAATTTATTTTGGTATAAAGTATGAATTATGGATTCATATTGTTTTCTAGTTCCATACTTAATTGGCCCCAAAATTGGCCCAATCAATCTCAGTGTTATATGTATTATATTTAACCTTATGAGAAGCAGATATCATCACTCCCCTTGCACATGAAGAACTGTGGCTGAGAGGAACTAAGACTCATTCCAGACCAGGTATCGTGGCTCACGCCTATAATCCCAACACTTTGGGAGACCAAGGTGGGAGAATCGCTTGAGCCCAGGAGCCTGGCAACATAGTGAGACCCTATAGCTACAAAAAAATTAAAAATTAGTGGTGTATGCCTGTGGTCCCATCTACTCAGGAGGCTGAGGATGGCTTAAGCCCGGGAAGTTGAGGCTGCAGTCAGCCAAGGTTGCGCCACTGCACTCCAGAATAAAATAATCATTCCAAAGCCAAAGAGCCAGGACTTGACTCATTGAATCTGAGCTATGCTTTCTGCTTCACTGGTCACCCTCGTCCTGTGCAGGTTTAACTTTCTCACCATAAGAAGCTTTAAGCATATGTATGCAGCATTTAATGCATATCCAAAAGGACAGATCAAGAAATCAGTGGTAGACAGATTCATGATTGATAGATAGATAGATAGATAGATAGATAGATAGATAGATAGATAGATAGATATAGATAGATAGGCAGACAGACAAGGGTGATGGATCAGTTGATCAGTAGACAGAGGAAAGGGGTCTTAAAAGAAACATGGAGCGAATAGCTTCAAGGAAGACAGGTCTGTTTGAACCAGGAGTGGGAAGTAGGCACACTCTGGAGCCAGGCACCAACCACCGAGCTTCCTCGGGACCCATACCAAGCATGTCCACACCCCAGCGCTTCCCAGCACGGAGCCCACAGGGAGAACTCCCATACAGAGCCCCCAGGGAGACTTCAGTGACACTGGGCGACTGGACCAGCAAGCACTGTGCCCACAACCAACTGCCCACAACAGTCACTGTGGATACTTAAGAACAAGGCTGCTGGTCCCTGCCCTGGGACTCATGAATTGACACCAGGATGGGGCTGGGAACACGCATTCTTAACCTGTTTCTCATATATCCCCATGATCCTAACAACAGAGAACCTCTGAGGTAAGAGCTACAAAATAAACCTGGAATATTTCCTTTCTGCAAGAACCTTTAAGGAGAATGTGAGGCTTAGTTTTTCTTTCAGGGATATCTCATGCTTGCCTGGATCAGAATTTTCAAGCCTAATTTCCTTCTTTATAAAAATAAATGACTTGGAGCTAACTTCTCTCTAAAGTCCCTCCTGTACCTCACCTTATAGATAACTGCCACCATTAAAGTACTGTGATCATATGATGTAGCCATTCCTGTTTAAAGAAGTTGGCTAAGGTATCCCAAAAGTTGACCAACTCTTTGTACCATCCGTCCAGTGCCCATTTTGGAGTTTTTGAAATTGGTAAGTTACTTTAAATCAGAATCTTAAATGAAGATAATTACTAGAGTATCCTGGCAGTTGGATGAACATTAGTACAAATTATCTGAAGTTTATAATAAGCATCTTTCTCATTAGAGCTTTTTTTTTCAAAATTATAGCTCCATGAAAAGTCCACAATCAGAGTTCTCTTTGAAATTTCTCAAGCTCTTACTAAAAAATTCTACAGGTTCTCAGCTGTGGTGGAAGCGGAGCAGCACATTAGTGTAACATCGTAAGGAAGATGGCTGCGGCTCACTAACCATAAGTACCTGCATCCTGCAGGGCCACTGCTCTGGGCGTCATGCTCTGTGAGACACCTTGGGGTAAGTTTGGAGTCCTGACCATCACTCCAGACACATCCTGCTTAAATCACAAGCAGCACAGACTCCCCCGAGTGGCTGCCGCTGGTACCCTGCAGAGGGCACGACGCGGGCAACACACCCAGGGGGCATCAGTACCTGTTTCTTGAGTTTAAATAGCCAGGATTCTTAAATCATTCCACAGTTATTTACTGAGGACCTGCTATGTAGCAGTCATTTTTTGCTGAAATCTGGGGACACAATAATTGTCAAGAAATAGCCCTTTCCAGCCAGGCATGTTGACTTACGCCTGTAATCCCAGCACTTTGGGAGGCCGAGGAGGGTGAAACACCTGAGGTCGGGGATTCGAGACCAGCCTGATCAATGTGGAGAAACCCCATCTCTACTAAAAATAAAAAATTAATTGGGTGTGGTGGCGCATGTCTGTAATCCCAGCTACTCAGGAGGCTGAGGCAGGAGAATTGCTTGAACCCGGGAGGTGGAGGTTGCCATGAGCGAAGATCACACCATTGCACTCCAGCCTGGGCAACAAGAGCAGAACCCCGTCTCAAAAAAAAAAAGAAAGAAAGAAATATCCCTTTCCCTGAAAGAAAACGCAGGGAAAAGTTTGTGGGTGAGATCAGCACACACTTAATCAGGGCAGTTATGGAAGCATTGCGGGGAGAGGTGCCAGCGCCCCCCCCCCAATAGTATGAGAATCATCGTTGTCAAAGGAAAAGCTTCATAAAAATCATAACCTGTTTTTAACTATGTGAATGCTGATAGTGAAAAACTGGCATAGAATAGTAAAATATATATATATATATATATGATTTTTCTTATCCCTAAGCTCACTGAAATCTGCAGCATCTCTGTGCCCTGCCGTGGCTTATGCACATCGAGCTATTAACAGATTATAGGAAACAGCTGAAAAACTGACCCTGATCTTACGACAGCCCACACAGCAATGAAACAGCACTGGCAAAATCAAAGCGTGGCTGATGGGCTAAGTTTGATTTGTTTCACTGGGTTTTTGATATTTCATTGTGTTTCCACATTCCAGATACCCTAAATCATCTCCCTCAAGTTCAAAGCCTCACAAATCTCTAGGGGAGGGGCAAAATGCCACCAGTGTCTTTTCTAAAACATTGCAAGAGTCACCTTCGCTCCAGCGCCCAACATGTTGCCCATCTCCGTCTGAGACCAGCTCAGCCTGGACTTCATTGTCCATATCACGATCAGCATTTGGTCAAAGCCATCCAATAAGTCTCTAGGAAGTTCCAAACTTTCCCACATCTTCCTGTCTTCTTCTGAGCCCTCCAAACTGTTCCAATCGCTGCCTGTTACCCAGTTCCAAAGTCACTTCCACATTTTTGGGTATCTTTGCAGCAGTGTCCCACACTACTCATACAGATTTATTGTATTAGTCTGTTCTCATGCTGCTAATAAAGACAAACCCATGACTGAGTAATTTATAAGGAAAGAGGTTTAATGAACTCACAGTTCCATATGGCTGGGGAGGCCTCACAGTCATGGTGAAAGGAGAAAGCCACATCTTACATGGCAGCAGACAAGACAGAAAATGAGAGCCAAGCAAAAGGGGTTGCCCTTATAAAACCATCAGATCTCATGAGACTTATTCACTATCATGAGAACAGTGTCGGAAAAACCACCCCCACGATTCAATTACCTCCCACCAGGTCCCTTCCACGGGAAGGGAATTATGGGAGCTACAATTCAAGATGAGATTTGGATGGAGACACAACCAAACCATATCATGTTGTTGGCTGAAGAAAGGCAAAATTAAGTATGGCACAAAGCTCTGAGTTAATCATTTGGGATTGTACTCAAGAGGAAAGCCATCTCACAGACAATGCTGACTAGCACTGACAAAATGTCCAACGTGAGGTGACTCCAGACTCGAGCCTTCAGCACTGCTGGGCTAAATCCAACACGAGGTGACTCCAGACTCAAGCCCTCAGCACTGCTGGGCTAAATCCAACATGAGGTGACTCCAGACTCGAGGCCTCAGCACTGCTGGGCTAAATCCAACACGAGGTGACTCCAGATTCGAGCCCTCAGCACTGCTGGGCTAAATCCAACATGAGGTGACTCCAGACTCGAGCCCTCAGCACTGCTGGGCTAAATCCGACATTGTCTTTCACTTTGGATTGTCAAGAGAGGATACAAGAATGGGTCATTATTTGTTGAAATAGCAGAAAAAAAAATCTTTACAAGTTACTTTTCTTAAATTATTCTGTCTCTGAAGAAAGTCAGATACCAAAAATAAATTGTATCTGATCCCAAAGTGCCTGATCTAACAGCAAATGTGAGTGAGCATCATCAGTGAGCAGCTTGCTCTAGTCACAGATGGGTTTTAATTTCAAATGCCAGAATTTTGGTTGGTGCCATGCTACATTTTCTCGCTGAAAGATTGGAACCAAATTCCTTCCAGCTTCTGGGAAGGTGGTGAGATTTAAAGCACTCTTCCTGGAGCTCTGCCACGGACAGGGCAGCTGCCAGTGCGGCGCACACCCAGCCACCCAGCGCACACCGCAGGCATCTCAGGAGCCCAGCCCGTCTCTGACCTCATCCTGCCACCATCTCCACAAAGCTCAGCCTCACAATCGTCCCCCAGACGCCCCAAAGCCTGCCCTCTGCAGATCGTGTTTACTCCCCATTCAGAGCACGCACTTTCAGATCAGGCAGGTTTGGGTGAAAAACCCTGAGTTACGTGAATTCGGGCAAAGTATTTAACTTCAAGTTTCCGTTTTCTCATCTGGAAGATTAAGATACTATGGTCTGTCTTAATTTTGTCACAAAGATGAAATGATCTGTGAACATTCCTGTCATTCTCCCACACAAAGCACTCAGCAATGGCGTCAGTGGTGGTGGAGGTGAGCGCAGCGCTCCCGCTGCCCACCCCAACCTTGGCTGTTTGATGTCCAGGTCCTCTTTCCTCTCTCCTGTCTGGTGAGCCACTGAGCCCTGTCAACTCCACCTGGGTCTGCGTCTGGGCCTTCACCTCTCAACTCTGAGTCTGATGGTGGCAACAGCCTCTAGCCTGAGCCCACTCCTGTCCACTGGACATGTCGGCACCGAAGTCCTCGACAGGCCAGATTGGTTTCTTCCCATTTTAAAACTTTTTAACATCCCATCCCAGCCTATCTGACCAGCCCGAAATATCAGCTCCTTCAAAGCCCTCCCACCCCTCGAAGTGTTGGAGATTCCCTTCTGCTCCCAACACGACTTTGACCATGAAGCCAGTGCTGTGGGTCTCTTGTTCTGTTTCCGTTTGTTCCAGCCTCGCCTCGCCCATCAGACCCCAAGCTCTGAGGACAGGGGCCCTTCTGACCCTCACACATCGCGGGCTCTTCTGTGGTCAAGTTGCTGACCTCAAGTATCTGCAGACACTGTGGTAATCACGCTTAAGCTAGTAAACTGCACTGCCGGCAAAGTCTTCAATGTAGCTTTTCTTGCTAAAATTTAAGTAACATTTTTCCTCTTCTATTGTAGAGAGAGATCTACAAAACTGTTCACAATTGATGAGAGACTACCGTTAAATCATGACTTAGCTTATTTAGCTTTCTCTTCTCTGGGGTGGATAATCCCGATTATTTTATTTCCATGAATCAGCCCACCCATAGGTCGTGCCTTTATCTTGCAGATTTTGTCCTTATCCCAGCTATCTGGCTGGCCACAAGCAGGGTCAAAAGCGTCACAATTCTGACAACTGCTAAACAGATGACAATGACTTTGCCATCCAGATGCCAGCTAATTTAATCTGAGTTGCACTGCCCTTCTTGGAGGGGTTTGGGGGTGATACTTGCCTCATACTGAATTTCTTTGAAAACTTTATTACGTCCACTCTGGCCAGTTGGGTCTCCCTGTCTGTTCTGACCACCCGGCACACAGCCGCTGCCTGAGGAGTGAACATTTGTTAGGCGAATGGTGATGCTACAGTCGGCGCCCCAGAAGCCCCACCACAGGGTCCTGACTGTCACTGGCATGAACAGGTTTTCATTCTCTTCAGGAATGAGCGCAGGTGGCCCCATGCTCCCCCACCACCTGCCTCCGCTCCCCAGCGAGAGCCAACGACCATCCAGAAAATATCGTTTCTCAAACCCCAGCTCTTTCACCCTCACCTCTGAACTCCTAGTTTGTGAGACTAAAACACAAAACAAAACAGCACCAACTCATCTCTATAGAAAGTCCAGGCAGGCTGCGGTGGCTCACACCTGTAATTCCAATACTTTCAGAGGCCAAGGCGGGTGGATCACCTGAGGTCAGGAGTTCGAGACCAGCCTGGCAACATGGTGAAACCCCGTCTTTACTAAAAATACAAAATTTAGCCGGGCATGGTGGTGCATGTCTGTAAACCCAGCTACTCGGGACTCTGAGGCAGGAGAATCCCTTGAAACCGAAAGGCAGAAGTTGTAGTGAGCCAAGATCAAGCCACTGTACTCCAGCCTGGGCGAAAGAGCAAAACTCCATCTCAAAAGAAAAAAGAAAGTCCAGTGATTTTGATCATGCACTTTAAAAAGATTGCGAAGAGAACACAGGTAAACATCTTCAACCTAATTCAGTCTGAAGAAAATGATGGCCTTTGTTTTGGTTTGAAATTCATTCCATCCTCCCCAGAACATTTTTCTGGATGGGGCTGTGTTCAGCCCTGTGTTTCCATCTCAACTGTGTCTCCTATCAACGGTGACCTTTCCTGTCCTTGGCCTTCTCTCCTGGAATTTGCATAAATGTCTCCTTGGTTTATGAGGCCCTCTCAATGTGGCACCGTCATCCGTGGGGACCTCTCAACGTGGCACCGTCATCCGTGGGGTCCTGTGTGGCACAAGGTTGGCAATGCCCCAAGAGATTTTTGTTTTTGATGAAAATTAGAGTTTTATATTGTTGCTCCTTTTAATTCAGTCAACAGGGTGCTGTTTTTCATTAATGAACTTTCACTTTGGGAAAACAAGAAGCCTTCCAAACTTTAAGGAGACTGGACATGGATGAAATGAAGAAGCAGAGGCAGGAGAACTTAAGAATGCTCAATGGAAAACCATGAGTGCAAAGAAAAAGGAAAAAACAAAAACAGAAAAAGAAAAAAGCCAGAATTCTTGTGATGTGTGCAGAGACGTGCCAAAGGAGAAATTCCAGCGTCACATCCAAGGATGATGTCTCTCTGATCATGACCCTGAAATGGGAACCCATGCAGCCACCGTGTCCCACTGTGTCCCACTGCCCAGCTCTGTTCTTCCTGAGGGACACTCTGCAGGAAAACACAGTCCATGTCCAGGTGCCAGCTCACTCCCAGTTCCCACTCATCCCGGGCTCTCGCTCCCTGTTCCCACTCATCCCAAGTGCTCATGCCATCGTGGGCATTGGCCTCTGCTGTAGATCTCGTCCAGGCCCCTGAAGGTGCCGCTGTCTGAAGCCATATTCCTCTGCTGGCACCGGTGCCCACGGAATGACCAAGGCACTCCAATAAATGTCAGTTCCGGCATGAACATTTCGATTAATGAGAAAAAAGCAAAGAGAGTGTGTCTGACTCTCAGCTCTGTAGAAAATTAATGTTGAAGCAGTAATTTACTCTTGCAGTTGGAGAGACATTCCAAGAGACTCAGATACCTACCAAGAGTGAACAATCCACACATGTGAACATGTATGTGAGCCACCCGGGGAGCAGATAATCCTCATGTGTTAACATGTATGTGAGCTGCCCGGGGAGCAGATAATCCTCATGTGTTAACATGTATGCCAGCCACCCAGAGAGTGGATAATCCACACGTGTTAACATGTATGTGAGCCTCCCAGAGAGCAGATAATCCATATGTGTTAATATGTATGTGAGCCTCCCAGAGGGTGAATAATCTTCACGTGTTAACATGTATGTGAGCCACCCGGGGAGCAGATAATCCATATGTGTTAATATGTATGCCAGCCACCCAGAGAGCAGATAATCCACAGGTGTTAACATATATATGAGGCACCCAGAGAGTGAATAATCTGCACGTGTTAATATGTATGTGAGCCACCCGGGGAGCAGATAATCCACACATGTTAACATGTATGTGAGCCACTTGGATGGTAATGGAATCCAGACTTCTGTGCTCTGCCCTAAATACTCTGATTCTTTAGACATGGTGAGGGATCCATGAAATTGTGCTTATTTACACTTATTTATTTATTTAGAGACAGAGTCTTGCTCTGTTGCCCAGGCTGGAGTGCAGTGGCATGAACACAGCTCACTGCAGCCTCCAACTCCTGGCCTCAAGTGATCCTCCTGCCTCAGCCTCACAAAGCACTGGAATTACAAGAGTGAGCCACCACACCCAGCCAGAGAAATTGCATTTAAACAAATTTCACTGGTGATCTGGGTACAGCTGGTGCTCAAAGCCCACTCTGAGAAGCCCTCAGCAGACCCCGAGCCCTGCCAGGACCACCTTTGCTTTCCCCATGACTCCAACCCCAGGATCAACCATGGCACCTTTGGTCTTAGGCAATATGCACACTTTAAAAGAATGAGTGGGTGGGAGCAATGGATGAAGGAATGAATGAAAGTTTAAGAAAGGCAATGATACCCATAAGGATGGGTGCAGGGATCTAACTTTTAAGACGCATCTACGATTCCTACTACCAGGCATTATGCTAAATCCTTCCTCACAGCAGCAGTGAGGGGTAGCGATCCCAATTGTCTCTTTAGAGATGAGAGAAAGGCTCAAGGAAGTGAAAACCTTGCCCACCATTCACAGAAGTAGCTAGAGTCCGAGGAATGAAGTGGGGACCGGGTCTCTGTTACACCAACACCAAGACAGGCTCTTTCTGCAGAAGAAAAGACCCCAAGAGTTAATGAGCTGCAACCTAAATGGGCCATTATCTTGAAGTCTAATGTAGAAAATATTCTCAATCAAGTTTGCCAATCAGCCTGGATAAATAATATATGCAGACCGTATTTGGGGGGTTTGGTCTAAGGTTTTCTTAGAGTCTTCTCCTACAAATACTCTAGGTCCACAGCATTTGATTCAGATGGAAGGAAAAAGAGATAATCTGTCAATAATGCTTTTGGTATTGTGAAGACAGAACAGAGTGGCAAATGAAAATGAGATTAAGAAAGAGAAGAGTAGCATTCTGCAACAGCATCTAGTGCCATTTTGGCATTGCATACTTGAGTTTCCAGCATTAAATTGCATCCTCTTAGAAGAATAGTTCAAGCCGCAGTCAAGGCACCAGATTAATGGAGCTTGAATAACTTCAAATACCACTGAACAAGTTCTGACTATTTCTTATAAAGTTTCTTCTCTGCGGGCTGGGTAAACAGCACACTGTCTCTTTAACTGATTTATTTTATTTCTTTTCTTTTCTTTTTTTTTTTTTTAGTTTAAAGATTACATTTAATATCTATTTCCCAGCAGTGTACAAACTGACATCATCTACTCATAAAAGCGGAATGCTTTGCTTTTTTAAGCTTCAAGCTGAATAACAAATTGCCACAGATGACAGCATAAAAGAATAACAGAATGGAATCAAAAGAAAATTCATTGTCAACAGAAACCCCCTGCTGAGGAATTTCAATTTCATATATCTAATTATCCCTGTCAGTTGGAAGAACTGACAAAAAGCATTCTTTGTTCTCTCCTTCTGCCTCCCGCATCTCACTCTCAATTAATTCCGGCATACAAATATGACTAATTGTCTTTGCAGTGCTCAAGAGCGCTGTATATAAATGTTCACGAACTGAAAATGATTTGGAGGGTATTCATGCACCGATTTATGATATTTGAACACAATAGACATGCATAATTCAGGTGACCACGTTAGCACCCTCCCAAGCCCGCATTACAGAGATTAGGCAAGATTCCCTTTCACGTCCTTTTTTCATATCTGCTTTGTGACAATAACTCACTTTGCACCTATTAAAAGAGGGAGCATTATATGTCTGCAGCGTCTCATCGAAATTACCATGAACAAGATCATCAGCATTTAAATAACATGTGGGCAGTGAAAAGAAGGGGTTAGCGGGGCGCATAAAAATATCAGGGACTTTTTAAAAGCACAACAAGATCTCTCAGAAGGTTAAAGTTTGAGCTTTGATTTCGGGTTGTTGGTGTTTGGGAGATTTGCCTTGTTTTGTTTGTTTATTCTGGGATTTTTTTCTTTCTTTCTTTCTTTTTCTTTTTCTTTTTTTCTTTTTTTTTTTTTTTTGGCCCCTCGGGCTTGATCAATGTTGAGAAAAAGCATTTCAATTAATATAACTAATGATCTCCTTGTCTTCTTGTCATCAAAATAAGTAAAGTTTTGTCTCAATTTAACTTTAGCAACTTGTCTTTACACTATTTGTAGCTGCATCTAAACAAAATGTAAATGCGGATTCAACACACAATTAAGACGAAATAACATTTAAAAGGACAAAGGCTTTGCCACTAGAAAATGAACGTTTCTAAAAATCACATTTTCCCTATATTTTAACAAAGTGACTTTTATAGTTATAAAGTTCACTCTATAATTATGAAACTCTATTTTTATAATTATAAAGTATAACTAATAGGGAAAATGAAAGTGAGAGTTCTGTCTGAATTATGGCATCCAAATGGTTTGTTAAAATAAATTTATGTCACTACGACATTTATTTAACTGTCACCAGATAAGCTTAATTGAATGCTTGACCTAAACATATATTTTACTATCATCTGTGCTTTTCCGTTGCAAAAAATTAAAAAATGAAGCTTGCGTTGGTCATAGCGGAGCAGCCTCTTTAAAGTTTAGAGAATGGAAGCTATTCACTAACAAGTAGACATTTTTTGGAGTCTAATCATATTGTCAAGGTTACTAATAAAAGGCCAATATGACATTCTAAAGGGCTTAGTATAAATTACCAAAAAAAAGTGCTTTTGAGCAGTGAAAGAGATTTTTTTGTAAATTGTGTCTCCTGAATATTTTTAGTGTGGGAACTTGAAGAAGCTCGCTTCCGGAGTTATTTTCACAGAGAAAGCACAACTCAGGGTGCCTGATCTCGGCCGAGACACACGCCAGCAGCTGCTCACCTGCCGGAGATAGCTCAGTGACCGCCCAAGGGACTGCTCTTCCGACGCACGGAACCCACCAGGCCGCAGGGCGCTCCCCGACCCTCACCCCTCCCCAGGCCCTGCTGAAGGCCCACGTTGGCCCCAAGGCTCTGGCCTGTCGTCTTCTCTTTGTGTCTTTTGCGTGTTCACAGGAGCACTCAGGCAGCCTTCAACATCCAGGGAAAGAGGACACAATTAATTCGTTAAGAAGCACGTGGTGGCTGTGAAACGTGGCTTTCGTCACCGAGGCTTCATGCGCTTGCCGACTGCTCAGACACTGCAGAGGCGGGACAGAGGCATGGCGGCTATGAGTGTGTGGTGTGTGCGTGAGTTGGGGGTGTGTACTGTGTGTGGTGTGTGTCTGTTGGGGGTGTGTGATGTGTGTGTGTGTTGGTGTGTGATGTGTGTGTGTTGGGGTGTGGTGCGTTTGGTGCGTGTGTTGGGGGTGTGTGTTGTGTGTGTTGGGGGTGTGGTGTGTGTGTGTAGTGTGTCTATGGTGTGTGTGTGTGTTGGGGGTGTGTTGTGTGTGTGGTGTGTGTAGTGTGTGTGTGATGTGTGTTTGGGATGTGGTGTGTGTGTTGGGTGTGTGTGTGGTGTGTGTGTTGGGGATGGGGTGTGTGTAGTGTGTCTATAGTGTGTGTGTGTTGGGGAGGTGTGCTTTGTGGTGTGTGTGTGGTATGTGGGGGCATATGTATTAGGTGTGTGTGTAGTGTGTGTGGTGTGTGTTGGGGATGTGGTGTGTGTGTTGGGTGTGTGTGTAGTGTGTGTGTGTTGGGGATGGGGTGTGTGTGTGTAGTGTGTATGGTGTATGTGTGTGTTGGAGAGGTGTGCTTTGTGGTGTGTGTGTGGTGTGTAGGGGTGTGTGTATTGGGTGTGTTTGTGCAATGTGTGTGTGGTGTGTGTTGGGGATGTGGTGTGTGTGTTGGGTGTGTGTGTGCAGTGTGTGTGTGTGGTGTGTGTTGCAGATGTGGCGTGTGTGTGTAGTGTGTCTATGGTGTGTGTGTTGGGGAAGTGTGCTGTACGGTGTGTGCGCGTGTGGGTGTTGGGTGTGTGGTGTGTGTGTGTGTATGTAGTGTGTGTGCTTAAGTAACTACAGAAGATCTTCTGAGATACAACGAGAACTACTTCCCCCAGTTCACCACTGAATCCAAAAAGGCCGTCCCCACGAAGAAGAAGTAGGTCCTGAATCTAGTGGTGAAACCCCGGGCTGAGGGCTGCTCCAGGCAGATCCAGACAGAAGCTGGGGCCAGCTGCCTGAATGCTCACCAGTTTTTGTGTAACATTTGATAAAGTGTTCTCATGGTCGCCTCAAGCGAAGAGCGACATCTCCAACCTTCCGTGATAGCAAATGTCATCATTAACGCCTTGGTCAAGTTGACTCATCTTCAGCATAATGACAAAAATTCATCAACTACAGGAAAACGTTCTGATATTCCTTATCAACTACCAAAACCAAACAGTAAAACAATAGTGTAAATTAAAGTTCAATCAAGAGAAAATAGGTTTGTTTGTTCTCAAAAGATATTTAAAGTTACCAGACTGAGTGGGGAGTTTGACAGAGAGAACAAACATCTAACGAAGCATCACAGGAGAAGGGCTTTTCCAGGAGAGCCGGAGCTCAGGGGAGAGCTTGCACGGGGGTCGGGGTAGCTGAGCATCTGTAGGATTCTGAGTCCATCACACTCTGCCCTGAGCACGTCACCATCTGCCACCTCCACACCTGAGCTTGCTGACGGCACAGTGTCCACATGTCTCGGTGACCAGCCAGCCCTGTGAGCTGGGCCAGGAAGGACTCAGGGCCTCTTTCAGTCCTGTGGGCGAGGAACCAAAGCTCTGGCAAAGCCAGAAAATGCAGAGGGCAGCCAGACAGTGGCCGTCAGGCATGGGCGGGAGGGACCTCCCAGTGGGACTGCTGCAGAGCAGAACAAGGGAGGCAGGCAGGCAGCCACTACTGCAGAGCCTGGGCCTCCCGGAGGGAAAGGGAAGATTTCCAAGGCTGAGAAATGAGAGGCACAGAAGAAAGGCAGCGGGTGACGGGGACAGGATCTTCCTCAGCTTTTACAAGACCCAGGTCCCCTCGGGCCACGGGGACCCAGGATTGCTGGGAGACTCCAGCTGACACCAGCACCTGGTGCGGCCTCAGGAGCCTGGCAGGGCTGTGGGTGAAGGGAGCTGTTGAGGTCCCTCAGGAATTCTGCCTCCATTCAGGTTCTCTGCTCATAATATTTCATCTACTAATATGCAGAATTTTCAAACTTCTATTTTGCCTAGCTCCAGAGTTGCAGGGAAGGGGAAGCATGTGGAGGGCTTCTGTGATCTGCACCTAATTGCCTGGACAAAGTCAAATGCTAAGTGTTTGGGTTAAAGTGTTTTCTAAAGACTACAAGCACTTTCAACTCTAAGCACCTAGAAGGAAGGCAGACTCTTACAGGCAGAGGCTACAGAGCCTAGGGCACAAGAGTTGACTGACTGTAAAATGCAGGCACATGGCTGGTTTTACCACATCCAAAAATACGATGATGATGCTGATCGGGTTGTGCCACAAATGATTGAACCTGGGCCCAGCAATTGTATTTGCAAAGAAACTGTAATTACTGGAAATTTCCTGTTGTCCTTGGTCCAACGACAGGGCTTGGTGAAGATGACACCAGTGTATCCCCTGGAAAAACTTTCAAGGATTTACAGAATCATGGACCGTTTCCTTCTAAGGGGACTGAAGAGCTGGCTCTTGGGGCTCAGTTGTTTTCTTTACAGCCCAGAGAGGTGAGGGATCTGCCCAGGGGCACCCAGCCAGCGGCCGACTACAATTGGATCCCACAGTTCTTGACTTTTAGTAAAAGCCCCACAGTGGCATTCTGCCCCACGGTAGGCTGACGGCAACTTTAAATCAAACTACACCTATTTTCAAAGCCGGTAAACTCTCTACAGGCTTTGCACCACGACGTTTCCTCACTTTCTCTGCCAAGGTTTTACACAGGTGAGGCTGTGATGGAACGAGGGTTGCTGGACACCCTGGCACATATTGTGCTATGGCTGCGGTAAATCCTAGCAATGCAACCGGAAACCAGGGAGAGCCCAGGCTGGTGCTGGAGAGGGGGATGGACCAGCCAGGGAGAGCCCAGGCTGGTGCTGGAGAAGGGGATGGACCAGCCAGAGAGAGCCCAGGCTGGTGCTGGAGAGGGGGATGGACCAGCCACTGTAACGAGAGTGGCTCCGTTCTGGAGTTTCTACAACACACAAACTACAAAAATAAAAATGTGCTTTTTAAATAGGTTTTCAAATTTTTATGTTAAGATGACTGTAGATTCACAAGCAGTTATAAAAACTAGAACAGAGAGATTTTGATAACATCTTCACCCGGTTTCTCCCAATGATAACCTCTAGCATAACCATGCAACAATGTCACACAGAGGAAATTAATATCGACAAAATCCACTGACCTTTTTAAAGATTTCACCATTTTTACCTGTGCTCATGCCTGTGTGTGCAATTTTATCTCAGGGGTACGTTCGTGTGACCACCAGCACAGTCAGTGCACAGCACGGCTCCTTCACCAGGATCCCTGAGCCTCCCAGTATGGCTTCAGCCACCTCCGTCCCAGTCCCCAATCCCTGGAAACCACTCATCTGTTCCCCATTTCTATAATTTTGTCATTTCAAAATACTATATGACACCAAGGGTGGTGGCTTACTGCTGCAATCTCAGCACTTTGGGAGGTCGAGGCAGGCAGATCACCTGAGGTCAGGAGTTCGAGACCAGCCTGGCCAACATGGTGAAACCCCATCTCCACTAAAGATTAAAAAATTAGCTAGGCGTGGTGGCACTCACCTGTAGCCCCATCTACTCAGGAGGCTGAGGCAGGAGAATTGCTTGAATCCAGGAGGCAGAGGTTGCAGTAAGCCGAGATCCCACCACTGCACTCCAGCCTGGGCGACAGAGTGAGACTCCGTCTCAAAAAAAAAAAAACATTCTATGAATTGTATCATACATATGGAACTTTTGAGACTGACTTTTTCTACTCAGGACAAGCCCTTTGGGATCCAACCAAGTTGCAGCACGGATCAGTTGTTTTTGCCTTTTTGTTCCTGAGTAGTATCCTGCTGGATCAGAGTTTAACCATTCACCTATTGAATGACATTTGAGTTGTTTGTAGTTTTTGCTATTAGAGATAAAGCTGCTAGGAACATGCATGTCCAGGTTTTTATGTAACTATAATTTTTTTTTCTCTAGGATAAATGTCTAAGAATGCAATTGCTGGGTCCTATGATCAACATATGTTTAGTTTTGTAAGAAACTGGCATTCTTTTCCTTTCTACCTGCCTATGTCATTGTATCTGAGGTGAGTTTCTTATAGACAGACTCTTGTTGGATCATGTTGTCTTCTTCTTTTGAATCTCTTCTGCCAGCCTCTGACTTTTAATTGTTCTGTTTAGACCATTTACATTTAAAGTAAGTATTAATCTATAGGGACTTATAACAGCCATTTTATCTGGTTTTGGTTTGCTTCTGTGTTTTCACATTTCTCTTTTTCTCATTTCTTGCTTTCCTGTGGGCTACCTGAACAATTTCAGGAGTTCTCCTAGATTTATTTACAGTATTGTTACTATACCACTCTACATCGCTTTGTTCTTTGCTGCTCGGTAGTACAATTCACATACATAACTTATCACAGCCTACTGGTATTAACATTTTACCACTTTGAGTGAAGTATTAAAGCCTGGCTTCCGTTCGGCCCCTTTCAATAGAATTGTGTTATTTTCCAATATGCACTGATGTCACATCACTTAGGGTTATCATTTTTGCTTCAACAATCAAGTATGCTTTAAGAAACTCATGAGGCTAATATGATATTTACCTTTATTTTCACCCCTTCTGATCTTCTTTCCTCTCTGAAACTCCAATTCTTCTTCCATTGTTATCTCCTTTCTGTTTGGAGAACTTCCTTTAGTGATTCCTTAAGGGTGGACTTTCTAGCAACAAATTGTCTTAGATTTTCTTCATCTGAGAGTGTCTTGATTCCCCTTCATGTCTGAAGGCTGTTGTTACTGGACATAGAATTCCAGGTTGACAGTTCTTTTTCTCGGACTTGAGCCGCGCTGTGCTGCTTCCTCTCGTCCTCCTGGTTTCGGGTCAGGAATCTACTGACATTCGGGGCTGTGGCTTATGGGTAATGTCATTCCCTCTTTCTCTCTAGTTTTCAGAAGATTTCTAGTTTGCATAATTGTGATGTCTCTTGGTGTGGATTTCTTTGAGTTTTTCCTACTTGGGGTTTGTTTAGCTTCTTAAATCTGTGATTTTGTCTTTTGCTAAACAGCAATTAATTAATTCATCAAATACTTTTTCAGCCCATTCTCTCTCTTCTCTCCTTCTGGAAATCCAAGGACACAGATGGTAGCTCTTGTGTCATTGCACTACAGGTCTCTGCTGCGTTTAAATGTTGTCTGCTTGTGCTCCTTGCTGTCCGGTTGGGATAAATGACACTCACCTGTCCTCGCTGAGGTCCACTGACCTTGTCCTCTGTCATCTCTTCTTTATAACTGAGCCCATCCAGAAAGTTGGGGTTTTTTATTATTATTATTATTTTGGTGATTCTGTTTCTCAGTTCTATTATTTCCATTTGGTTCTTTTCATATGACATATTTCTTTGATGAGATTTTCTGCTTTTTCATTTGTATCAAGAGAATCTGTAACTCCTTACTGAAGCATTTTTATGAAGCTTTAAAATCCTTGTCTGGTCATTTCAACCTCAGACTTATCTCAGTGTTGGGTTTCCTGATTGTCTTTTCTCATTCAAATTGTGATTTTCTGGTTCATGGCATGATAAGTGATTTTTGGTTATATCTTGTATATTCTGGATATTATATCATGACACTCTGGGTCCTATCAAGCTTTCTGTTTTTAGCAGGTGGTCAGCACGTTGAGGTGTAGCACAGGGCCCGGGTGGGGTTGTGTGTCTGTTTCCCAAAGGGGCCCTCAGCACCCCTGAGCCTTGCTGTGGATGAATAGGGAAGAAGTTCACTCCCTATCAGCATCATTGCCCCGCCCCAGCAGAAGCAGGGTGCTGAACCCCACTGCTGGCTTGCTTTCAAGTGGGGGCATGAGCTCAGCTTCCTGGTGGGCCCTGCTGAGCCGGGACTTGGGAAATTATTCTTGTGCTCAGCCCCACAGATGCTGCCAGGCAGAACCAGAGTACTGCAGCCACTTGTGCAGGAGGATGGGGAAGGACCTGTTGAAATCTCAAGAAGGAAAGAGGGGGTTCTGCTTTTTGGTTTGTGTGTGGCTGGAGTGCAGTTTCCTGTTGCTAGACCACCCTGTATGCCACCCTTGATTTAGGGGAGCTGCCTTTTCTTGGAGATTTCTTGTCTGCACCTGTCAGTGGTTCTGGGCTAGCGGTCTCTGCAGGGCCCTGCGCAGCCCCCAGGTGTGAGGGAGGCAAAAGAGATGCCCAGGGAATTCACTGCCACATTGCTCCTCTAGTCCCAAGGCCCTGGCCTGGCCACTCCACCTGCATGGCACTCTTCAGGGGCTCATGCTTGCCTGTGGTGTGACGGCCAGGATTGTTTACCTGTAAGAGGGAGGAAGTGGGGTGAATGGAACTTTTCCAACTTAGCCAAGAGAAGAACTTGTCCTTAACACTTTTAATCCATTACATAAAAAGAGAAGGAAATAAAGAGATATTGTGATGAATTAAATTCAATATAGACAAGAACCTCTCTATCTCAGCAATGTTGACCTCCAGAGATTAGAGATTCTTTGCTGTGGGGCTGCCCTGCACCGTGGGGTGACGAGCAGAACCTGGGCTGCCACCCACTAGATGCCAGGAGTGAACCCCTCCTAGTGGGACCACCAAAATGTCTCCAAGCATCACTAAACTTTTCCAGGGGGGCAGTTCACTCTTTCTTGAGATCCCTGGGTCTATATTAATTGTAAATACTTTATCTACATCCAGGCTTACAAATATCTAGAGTATCTTATTGATTCTTTTTGGAAAAAATAATGAATTATAGCAAGTTTCTCAATATTACTAAAATTGCGTGACAAAAAATATATCTTGGCAAAGCACAATAGGTCAACATGGTATTCAAAAGGTGTTTTATTAATTTCAGTGATGTCACCGAAACTACAATTTTAATTCAAATGCATAAACTTTATGTCAAGCAACACACAAGGTGTGAGGATGCTGAGTTATGAATATATAAGAGTCTGGTCACTGGTTTCAAGGAGTTTATCAGAATTTGCTCATGTACTCAAACTAGCATTTGTTGATCACTTATTAGTTACACCTATCAAGTGCTGTCCTGGGGACGGGGATAACAGTGATCAAGACCGGGTCCTCCCTTTGTAGAGTTCACAGTACAGTGGGGACTCAGGTGGAGCACAGCTCAGCATCAGGGAAAGGGGTGTGCCCCGCCCCCAGGCAGTCAGGAAGGGCTTCCTGTAAGAAGTGGGACCCCAAATAGAAAGAGTTTACACAGGCAATTGTGGGGGAGAGAGAACCTAGATAAATGAAAACTAAATCAAATATGTAAACACAGAAGGCACTCGGTCAACATGCAGTCATTAACTAATTTGATTGATTAACTCATAATCAGATGAACTTTCTTTGCAGAAGCCAGAGGAGAGCAGGGTGAGGAAGGAATGTGACCAGTCCAGGGTCTCACCTGCTACTGAAAACAGAAAACGCCAGATTATAATCTTCCATTCCTGGGCAATCAAAAAATGGCACGAAGGATCATAGCACACGAGTACCTCCCCTAAAAAGAAACAGAACAAACTGAGGAGTCCTAATTTCCCCACATCTTCCCATTCCCAAAGTAAAAGGCAAGAGTCAGCCTAGAGAAGATGCCGTCCGGGTGCTGGGTTTGGAGCTGAAGCACACATTCTTTACAGAGGAAATACATGGTGCTAAAAGCCAGCAAAGTTGGTGTTCTTAGAAGTCTGAAATAAAATATCAGTGACACCAAATCCTAGTGGAAATTCTGGAGTCAGTAGCAGGATGTCAGGTAAGAGAAACGGGCCCAAGAATGTGGCACCAGAATGCGAGAAGTAAAGAATCACTTGGAAGCTGAGCACAGTGGTTCACGCCTGTGGTCGCAGCAACTCAGGAGGCTGAGGAGGCGGATCCCCTGAGCCCAGGAGGTCGAGGCTGCAGTGGGTGATGATCGTGCCACTGCACTCCAGCCTGGGCAATGGAGCAAGACCCTGTCTCTAAAAAAATTACTTTTAATCAAAACTCACCTAAAGAAGAAAGGGTTCAAAGCAATTGCCCTAACACCCATGGGGAGTCTTAGCTGCCTTTAGAGGTGGCCAGCACACCGGGGGCATCTTAACAACTCAGGGGCATTGTGACTCCTCAGAGGTAGAAGACCTAAATGCCAAATGCTCTGCTGGATAGAGCTGCTCAACTGTGGCTCAAGGAAGATCCTCTGCCTCAACAATTTGAAACATCAATCCTTCCAAGTTTACTTCTCTCCATTCTACCTGTCCTATTCTAGTGGGATGGAGCTGAGTTGCATAACTGATAAAATGTTCCACATTGAGTGCCTGAGATCCTGGAAACTATCATGGTATGGACTGCAGTTCATAAATGGAAGCCCTAATCCCCACTCTGATGGAGTTTGGAGATGGGCATGTTCAGAGCCGGTTAAATCACAAGGCAGGAACCCTTGTAAATGGGATCAGTGCCCTTATGAGAACAGACAGGAGGGCTCTTCCCACTGCCCACCCTTTACCACGTGAGACTCAGCAGGAAGATGGCAGCTGCACCCAGGAGAGGTCCTCCCCGGACCCCGACCCTGCTGGCACCTGTGCTCGGCCTTCCAGCCTCAAGCTTTCCAGCCTCCAGTACTGTGAGAAAATAGACTTCCACTGTGTGAGCCACAGTCTATGGTATTTTGTTATGGCAACCCAAGCTGACTAACACATATCAATTGACAGAATCCCAGAAAATCAGAAAACTTTAAAACACTCTTTTTAAAAAATTCTCTCAAGGCTCTTGTAGAAACAAAACTTACATATTAAACCAATACTTAACTAAACAAGGATAGTATTTAAATACCCCTAATCTGCTGGAAAATGTTCAGGTTCTGAACCGCCTTTACAGATGCAGATTTATTGGTCTTTTCTGAATGACACTGTAAGGTTTGAGCCTTTTATTAAATCATATGACAAAAGTATGTGACCGCTGGCCCCCGGGAATGGGAGAATGAGATGGAGAGTTGCTTAGAGTTCTTGTTCTACATTTCTGCAGGGCATGTGATTCCCCCTGCAAAGGTGAACATACAGGGTGCCTGCTCACTGGCAGGGCAATTGAGTTCTGTGCCAGTATTTGTCCAGTAAGCATCCTCATTCACAAATCAATGAAGTGTCCTTGTATGCACATGGAACAGAGAAAGAGCTACCATCTCAAAGAACTATATCCACCTAAAGGCTGTGGGAAATGTATGGTGAAACAAGTCAGAACCCAAGGCATACAAGACATGATGAGAATAACAATTGATACTAATTGAGCACTTACTGTATACGAGGTACTTGTCAACGTGTGTTCATGAATTATCTCAGTATTGCCATTAATAGAATATTATTACTCTAATAGAATATTATTACTCTATAATAGAATATTATTACTAATAGAATATTATTACTCTCATTTTACAGACAAAAAAAAAGCTAAGAAAAAGCGTGAAGTCATTTTCCCAAGTTCACAGAAAAGTGGTTGGCAGAACAGGGACTTCTATCTAAAAAATGGACATTTGTACATTAATTGAAACACACAAACACATGTACAGGCACGGTAAGAAAATATAAAAAGAAAAGAAAACCAGAGCTTCCCAGCAGCCAATAGCCAGGGGCGGACAGGCCTGAAGATAGATAGTGACTGCTGTAGACATGAGTTTGTGATAGGGTCCCCGACCCCAACTGTGCTGCTGTCCATGGTCCTGGAGGATTGTCACCTAACAGGGTGTGGCTGTTTCTCCTCATCCCGGGTAACTGGGGATCCTGTCCTGGCTCTCCAAGGAATGCTGAGCTACATACAAGAAGTTCCATGGTGAGAAAAGTGGGAAGCAGAGAGAGAAAATTCTGGAGTCACAAACACTGTCAGATTCCAAAGGAGAAAGCAAGAATTTGTTTTCAAATAACTCCATGTAATATTTATTTCAGATAATTGGAGAGAATATGGTTTTTCTTTTCAATGTACTCTCAAAAAGCAGTAATTCACCCAACACTATGACACCTACGTTTGTGTGGGTTTTCCAGCTTTTCACTTTAGGCCAAAAGCTCCCAAGTCCTGGTTTCTGCACCACATATTGCCTTTGATGCGGCAGCGTCTTGGTAAATAAACAGCCAGGATGCCACGACATCAGATTCATGTAAATGGCTGGTTGCAGCCTCTCTGACTGCCCTGTCTTCAGTCAATGGTAAGGTAAACTTTCCTTGTCTGTGTCCTTGAAACTTAAATAGGCTTTGCAGTACCTTCCGGGCAGCTTGCTGTGCCCATGAGGGAAGGGCCACTGAGGAGAGCAGACAGGCCTGGAGAGTGGCCCCAGACGGTCCACCACCCTGCGCCGGACATGGGGCAGATGTAAGGATAAAACTGTCAGCAGTGAAAACACAAGGAGAAATATTGCGATTTCCTATTATCCACATTGTTCCCAGGGGCTGTTTGCCCAGTTGCCATGGCACAGGCGCTGAGATTTCATAATTTTCCTCCTGCTGGCCATGTGCCCGTGCAACAATGTGAATTTAATCAGCCCAGAAGTTTGGTTGGGTTTTGTCCATGTGAGTGGAATAAAACTTTTCTCACCAGCTAAACCCACCAAGTATCTAAAAGCCATAAATAATGGGTAACTCCTATAACTTGAACCTGCCTGTTTTATTTGATCAAGGCTGCAAGGACTCAGAGGAACTGCAGAGCTCCCAAGTGCCAGCGGCTGCTCATGGGCCAAGCTGCCCAGACACATTTTCAGTGGAAACGTTTATTTTGATAGGGAGGTATTCTTTCTGAAGGACTGAAATAATGCTGATCCAAGTACTAATTTTAAATGGAACAGTCCTAACTAAAAACGATTCCTTCCACCAGGCAAAGAAAGGGGGAATAATGTGGGGAACCATCAGGACTGTCTGAGCATCAGAGGATGGAGGAGCAGGTTTAACCGATCATGAGGGAGGACTGTCTGAGCATCAGAGGATGGAGGAGCAGGTTTAACCAGCAGATCACTAGGAACAGAAAGCGAGCATGGAAACCCCACACATTGCTTTGGTCGTGGTGAAAGGCAGAAATGCGTAATACCAGCCAGGGGTGTGAATATGGAGGACCCAGAACCGGAATTAACTGTCGCACCTAGAAAGATTATTTGAACTGTTTGAAATTATTTGGATGCTTTCAGAGAATAACTTGCCCTATTTAAAAATATAATTACAACATGATCAAGAGGAACTTTTTCTGAAAAGTAGTTATCTGACGCTTGCACATCATAAAAAGTATGTCATTAGTTTAAATTTACAGTGGGGAGAGATTTAGATATGCTTATTTTTGTCTCTATATTCTGACACAAAATTATTAAACTTCCAAGACTCTTAAAAATCTATGCACATTATGGTCAAATGATCATGAAATTCTTTATTGTATTTTTAATGTATTAAATGACCTAAAATAATAATACTGGGAAAATGCTTCTTTGATACAAAACTAGAAAATAGGACTATAATAAATGTATTTGCTGGAAACCATTTTTCAAATTAACAAATCTGTTTTCTATGATATGCTGCCAAGAGTCGTGTTGCTTCTCAGGGCCCACTGCGAAGGACAGGCCATTATTTAAGCCATTTCTTAATTCAGCAGGAATTAAAGAACAAGAAACCAGACAATGGAATATTTGCAGAATTGTTTTTTGAGGTCATGTATAATGCCCACTAATCTAAAGAGACTCCCATTTTCAAAAAAGTTGGCAAAAGGCTAAAAATGGCTCAAATAACTTCAAGTATTTGAAGTACTGAAAGAAAATATCAGAAGACAGTAGCTGAAAATGGCAGTGAATGCCGTGTGCACCTGTTATTTTGATCACTATTTCTCCACCGTGCCACCATTTCCACTGGCCAATCTCGTTCTGTTGCCCAGGCTGGAGTGCAGTGACACCATCCTGGCTCACTGCAACCTCCACCTCCCGAGTTCAAGTGATTCTCCTGCTTCAGCCTCCCAAGTAGCTGGGATTACAGGCACTTGCCACCATGCCCAGCTAATTTTTGTATTTTTAGTAAAGACGGGGTTTCATCATGTTGGCCAGGCTAGTCTCAAACTCCTGACCTCAAGTGCCCTGCCCACCTCAGCCTCCCAAAGTGCTGGGATTACAAGCTTGAGCCACAGTGCCTGGCACCTCCACCCTTTCTGATGTTCTTGTGACCATTTCACCAAAGGAGATACTAATTTTTAAAATGCACTTGTTTTTCTGTTGAGATCCTGCCCAGTGAATGTTTTCGTAATGAGAGAAATCCCTACACCACGTCTTTAGCCACCTGTGCATTGCGCTTTCAGGGTGGAGGCAGTGTGGAAGAAAAGAAACACCTCCCACCGGGCTGGCTTTGAATCCGGATCAAATATGGGCAAGTCGTCAAATAGCTCTGAGCAACAGTCAAAATGAAAACTGAAAATCTAGTTAAAACATCTGAAACGACTTCCCCCTTGAATTCTGAGTTTCTGGCCCTCCACACCCAGAGGCCTCCACACACAGCGGGCCTGTGCCCTGAGTACGAAAAGCCACTCATCTAGGGAGGCCCAGGCAGGAAGAGCACTTGGACCCAGGTGTTTGAGACCAGCCTGGGTAACAGCGAGACCTTCTCTTAAAAAAAAGAGAGAGAGAGAAAGAAAACAAAGAAAAAAAAAGCCTCTCACCTGCTTTAGCAAGCTCTGCCCTTGCAGCTGGACTGCTTTTCTCCTTTTTTTCAGTTCTCTGGATGCTCCCTGCGCCTGATTTCATTGATGTCTTGGATGAGTCACTCAACACCTAAGACGATGAGGAATGAGGGGAGGTGCTCACAGCTGCCTGGATCTTAGGTGAGCCTGGAGCTGCGACCTTACAAATGTGCTTCCCGTGATGTCTGCTCTCACCTCCTGTAACACTGAACAAGGCGGGGAGTGGTGGGACCTCCTTGAGGCCTACGCTGGCCCTTGGGTCCTCGTGCATTTGCCCACGGTGGCTTTTGTCAGGACTCGTGAACATGTAGGTCTGTCCGGGCCCAGTCTGGACCTCCAAGTCCACTGGCCAGGGCACCCTTAGGTCTCCATCCCTGCTCCTCCCTCTGGGAATGGAGTGGCAGGTCTCAGGAATCAAGGTTGCTGCATTTCTGAGGACCATGTGAGAGGAGCAAGAATGCAAGACAAGTTAAGGATGGGAACAGCAGAAGCTGAAGAGTGCCAGTGGGGTGAAGACGCCCGTGTCTGCACTGAACAGCTAGCAGGGAGAGGAATTAGTGTTGTCTCTCAAGGCAGAGCATCTATCTAAAAGGCAGACAGTACTCGCCAGGTAGAGGAACGCCCATGACTGACACCACGGGTCTCCACCTCCCGAGCCTATGACCGACACCATGGGTCTCCATTTCCCAAGCCCATGACCCACACCATGTGGGTCTCCACCTCCAGAGCCCATGACCGACACCGTGGGTCTCCACCTCCCAAGCCCATGACTGACACCGTGGGTCTCCATCTCCCGAGCCCATGACTGACACCGAGGGTCTCCACCTCCCGAGCCTATGACGGATACCGTGGGTCTCCACCTCCCGAGCCCATGACCGACACCGAGGGTCTCCACCTCCCGAGCCTATGACGGACACCATGGGTCTCCACCACCCGAGCCCATGACTGACACCGAGGGTCTCCACCTCCCGAGCCTATGACCGACACCGTGGGTCTCCACCTCCCAAGCCCATGACCGACACTGTGGGTCTCCACCTCCCGAGCCCATGACTGACACTGCAGGTCTCCACCTCCCGAGCCCATGACTGACACCAAGGGTCTCCACCTCCCGAGCCTATGACCAACACCATGGGTCTCCACCTCCCAAGCCCATGACCGACACTGTGGGTCTCCACCTCCCAAGCCCATGACTGACACTGAGGGTCTCCACCTCCCGACCCACGTCCAGGACATCTTGGGGGGGCGGGTGCGCTGCGTGTCCTCCTGCTGTTTGTGAGAGACCTCGGTCACAGCTTTCCATCAGCATGTTGGCTGCCTGGGTGTCACAAAGGCTGACTTAGGGATGTGGCCCCCATGCAGTGCACTCTGCCATGCTTCACTCCGGTGCCAGGTGCTGGCAGCACACGGAGCAGGCCCAGCAGGGTGGGCTGCACTCAGTTCCAATGCATGGGCTGAGCTAAGGTGCAGCAGCACTGCCTCTTTTAGGTATTGACTATGATCACATTTAAATGTCCCTATGCAGCAAAGCCTGCTGGGCTGGCCACCCTACCAAGGTTTTGGGGAGGGTGGGATCCTACCACAAGCCCCATTCTGTGGCAACCTCAGTAAATCAAACATGGGCCCCTCACGGCTGTGGTGTCCACGAGTCTGTCATGGTTGGATGAAGATTCTCAGGGCAGCACTGCTGTCTGCACTGTGTGCATGCGTCTCAGCCCCACAGATGCAAGAGGAGGCCCTGCTAAACTGGGGGTGCACTAACCACTCATTTTATTACATAAAGGAGTGTGAGGGCCTTTTGTCCGATGGGCTGTGCCATGTTCCACCTTGCTTTTAAGCAAACATGTTCAAAGAGGAAAAGCACACTTTTCCCCTGGTATGCCTGTGTTGAGGCGGGTGTGAATTTGAATTAAAGTGGATGGGCCATCAGGATCAAGTCACACCACGTTACACTACATGGGAAAAGATGGGTATAACAAAGTGATGTCCAAGGAACAAAGACGACACCATGTAGAATAAAAATGTATCTATGCAGAGCAAGACAATGTCTGTGCGGAGCACGGTGTGTCCAAGAACGAGGATATTCCTATCGGAGCAAAGCTGTGTCCCTGTAGAGAAAGGATGTGTCATGCAGATCAAGCCTGTGTCCATGTAGATCAAGGCTGTGTCCGTGTAGAACAAGATTTTGTCCACGTAGAGCCAGGATGTGCTCATGTAGAAGAAGGGTATATTCACACAGTGCAGATACGTCTATGTTGAGCAAGGGTTTTTCTGGGATTTGAGCTCTGCTCTTCTAAGGCCTGTGTCTATCCTGCCATGTGACTTTCACACCAACCTCCTTGAGCCAGGCCCTTGAAAAATCAATGTGTGGGACATGGATATGTTTTTCAGGGCTGCAACATCAGAGTATCACAGACTTGATGGCTTCACATGGAATGTATTTTCCTGTCATGATGGAAGTTGCGTATCTGAGCTCTGGGTGTTAGCAGGGTTGGCATTTGGCCACTGAGGAGGAGAAACTGTTTTACATGATGGGGTTCAGGGCTGACTGCCCCAAAATATGGCACTTTACATATGGCATTTAAGAATGGGGCAGAAGCAGGAAGGTCACTCCCCAACCTTCTCCTCCTCTTCCACAGAAGCAGGTCATAAAACCTAGCAGGTACTTTCTGGCCTTTCCCTGAAGCCAATCCTAAGATCCTCATGACCTAATGGCCTCCACTGCACCGCCAGGGAAGACACATCCTTAGCTTGGAAGACGTGGGGACAGAGAGATGCATCTGCACACACAGGCTTTGCTGCATCCCTGCTCCATGACCATGTGATCACACCTCTCTGGAACCATGCGCTTCCTCATCTAAGCTGGCCTGACAACACCAAGGCTCACCCAGTTCTTTGCGTCTTCATTCCGTTATGAAGACCTCCGTGTCATTAAAACGTATTAATTAAATTCCAGGCTTTTCTCCTGTTAACCTGTCTTTGTCTGATTTTCAGACCCAGGCGGGAACCCTAGACAGTCAGGGACAGCCTTTTCCCTCAGTGGCTCCTGACGCCTGCGCAGGCACCTTGCTCCGCCTGCAAGTGGCAGTTCAGCAATTCGGGGCCCTCTGACAAAGGCCGGCAGCGGGAGGATTCTCACCACATCAGCCCCTCACGTCTCTGTCTGTGGGGCTCATTCAAGGAAAAGGGATAAGACTCTTTTTTTTTTAAGTTTTCATACCCAGCCAAGACCCCTAAAATGGCTGAGGAAAACCTTCCCTCCCTACACAGGCCTCTTCCCAGCATCTGGTGGCCACTGGTGACCATTGTCCTTCCTTGGCACGTAGAAGCAGCACCTCGATTCCACCTTCAGGAGTCATGTTCTCCCCACGTGTGCATCCATCCTGGCTCCAACTTTCCTCTTTCTATAAGGACACCAGTCATACTGGATTAGGGCCCACCCTAATGATGTCATCTCAATTTGATCATCTGCAAAGTCCCTATTTCAAATAAGGTCTGTCAATCTGAACACAGACAGAGAGGCTCTCTAAGAGGAGAGATGTTGATCTGAGAGCCGAGCGTGGCTGTGGCACCTACACACCCCAGCAGACTCTGCATGCTTGGGGAGGAAGGGAAGACCAAGGCTTGAGGGAAACCATTGGAGGATGAGGTCATTGTTTTGAAATGATTCTCCTCGGCTACAAGGATGGATAAGGGTGTCACTCATCTGAGGCTGGCCAGGCCATGCTGGGCCGACGTCCTTGCAGACGGCTTCTTGTGCCAAGCTGCGGGTTTTGTAGTGTTTTTCACGACGAGGCCCACAAGCACGAGGACCATTTCCTTGTAGCCTTCCCCGCTCTGTTCAGCAGTTTTCTTAACATTAGTGGCTGCACCGTGGCTCTGTCAACATTCACAGGTCACATTCTCGGACACTGGGTGTGGGACTTGGTCACAGGAATCTTAGGGGACAAGCAAAGCCCAGGCTGAATGGACGCAGAAAGAGGAGCAGAGCGGAGTCGGGGGAGCCCCGGCAGAGGCGCCGGGAAGTGGGTGTTGGACCGGGACGGGCCCCATGCAGGCTGCCCTCCTCCTGGCAGGGATCCCTGGGCCTGGGAGGACTCCTCCTGTCCGCCTCTCACATCCCAGCTCTTTTCCTTAAAAGGACGCAGGCGTGATCCTGGTGAGGCGGCCCACACCCAGCACCGCCTGTGGGGGCAACAAGCTCCAGTGAGGGGGTGAAACTCACCATAAAGACCACAAGCCCCAGACTTAACACCAGATGCCTGCCCTAAGCACGGCCGCCACGTGGGCCCCAGACTATAGCAGGGGCATTTACTTCTTGACAGGGCTTTGCTACTTATGACATTCTAGTGCCAAAAGTGCAGAGAGCCTGTGAGAGAAGGGGCCGTCCTGGAGGAGCTGTGGAAGCCACTCCTTGTCCGTAGCTCCCCCTGCTCCTGGGGAGCGGGGGGCTTCATCCGTTGCATTCCTTCCTGTGCTGGGGTCCACTGGATGCAGCCTCGGGGCTTCTGGAGGGGAAGGGAGAGGGAGGGAGGCCGCCCCTGGGCCCAGCCTGGCGGCCTTGGTCCCTTCCAGAGCTCACCAGGGGTCCGTGGTGGGGCCACCAGACCACAGATTCATCCATTTACAGGGAGACCCCATCTAACCCTCTGCAGTAAGATTGAAAGAAGAAGAGGGCGGAAAGCCATGTCCTGACAGGGAGATTCTGAAGGGACGGACCTCCTGCCCTGAAGCAGCTTCAGAAACAGACATGGAGAAGGTGGCAAGGCCCTTGGAGAAGATCCCCGGGTCCCTCACAGAACTCAGGACTAAACCGGAGGCTAGGAGGCCTCACATCTCGGCCCACTCCGCGGCAGCCCCGCGCCAGCCAGGAAGACGTTATCCGTCCATCGCCGGAGACTGTTCGTGTATTAGCAATTCACTGTCAAACGCTCAAGAGTTTGCCAAAGCATAATAGATGCTTTACATTTTATGCATAACTAGTTCTGAGACCAGGGCTATAAAAGTTTTCTATTAACATGTAAGCACTAAGACAAGTTTTTTTTTAACTTGATAAATATACATAACTCCTTAACAATGAGGCTCTTGTGTTGCTAATGGGGACCCTTAATGGAGAGTTATATTTCCAGGATTATATCTTTATTCAGTTGCAAATGATTTTTGGGGGGAGTTTTAATGCTCTGCTCCGTCTATGAATAATAGTATCGTTTGAATGCAGCGGACACCTGGTGCCGGAGGACAGTGGGGCTCTGCAGTGACCTGGCGGCGCTGCCAAGTTCGCATTTTCCCAGCCTTTCCTACCCGCTCCATTCAGCATCTAATTTCATTCTCCCTCAGCAAAACGCTAGACACTTGTAACTTTATTCTCCCTCTGCAAAAACTTGCTCTCTTGTAAGGAAAAAATCCTGGAAGAAAAAAATTTCTCTTATCAATCTCTTCTTATATGGAGTCTAGTAATTTGAAGGCTGGCTAAAGTTTCAGGAAAAACCTTCCAATTAAATACTGTAAAAAGATAAAATAACAGTGGCCTTGCTGCTGCCCAATAGCTTTATTGAAGCGCTCTTTTGTTGATTTATTGTACGTTAGCCACTGAGCCGTGCAAAGAACATTACGTTTCAGAAAGAGCTATTCGTATGCGGCCTGCATCCACTCCAAAAACAATCAGGCCTGTATTGCGTTTTGCAAATTTATACCAGGATGTTGGTTTAGAGTGTTTCCCTGAAAAGTTTTTCAAGTAAGTGTCTGCTTTCATGGGCGAGAGTGATTGAGGCACACAAACAAACCTTTGTTTCAAAACTCACAGATGTATGGCCGGGCTGAGCTTTGTTTTCCCCTTTAAGAAGTATTCTCAGATTTTTGTTTTGAGCACAACACAGGATTGTACAAAAAAAAAAAAAAAATCAGCTTGAGGATGAATGTCTCGTATAATCTGAGGCTTTTCCAGATTTTCCCAGGGTTAATTTTTCTACCCTGAACTTTGCGTGTTGGGTAGGTTAGGGGTTTTTTTTTCTTTAATTTATTTGTTTGTTTGTTCGTTTGTTTTTGTTTTTAAATTCAGGCAGGCCATGAAAAAGAATTCTGCCTACTTCAGCTTTGAATGTGGCTTCAGGAAACTTCATTTCAAAGCTATTAGGGAGTTTGCAAGCTCCATAAATATACTTTTGTTCAAGTTGCGATCTGCCCTTCTCTCTCGCTGGGCGCCCGAGCATCGTGCTGGGACATCCGGCAGCCCCAGGCTGTGCGACGTGGAGCCAAGAGGACAGCCACCTGGGTCAGGGCTGAAGGAAATCCTAAGTGACAAAATATTTAGACTCCAAGGCAGGCATCTTTGGGGGCACAAACACAACTTTTCCTCCCAAACAGCACAGGAGATGTTCTTAAGCTCCACATAGCCACGTGTTCAAACAAAAGATATTTGACCATAAGTGAGGCTCAGGAATTATTAGTTAAAAGAAGAACCACATAGAGACAAAATCCATAGAGCCAAAGGTGCAAAAGCCAGCTCTGAGCACTCCTTGGCTCAGGAGGGTACGTGTGTCTGATGCCCAGGACCGAGCAACGGTGATGCAGCCACCAGCCAGCCCGAGCCTCAAGTCTGGAGCTGTGTACACACAGAAGGGCATTCTTAGAAGGTCAAGTTAACAGGACAAGCCTTGCACAAGCAAAGATGTGTGCGCGTCAACCCCAGAGTGTGGGAACCTGTAAATCATAGCTGTGCTTGGTTTCAGGGATCAGCTCTTGCCATGGGATTCTCACTTTGAAAGAAAAAAATGACATCCCTCAAATCTAGTGAGAAAGTAATCTGTCACAGCGGGGAGTCAGGGAAGGTAGGGGGGCGAGGGGGTAAGTGGGTTAGTAGTACTTGAGCTTTGTTGAGTTATCATTGCTTTCGGGTTAGTTACAGTTTATGATTTATTGAGCACTACGTCCTTTTCATATTGTAAACCAAAAAGTATCTGAGACAAGCCTCAGTCAATTTAGAAAGTTTATTTTGTCCATGACACAGCCTCAGGAGGTGGCTGACATGTGGCCAAGGTGGTTGGGGCACAGCTTTTGCTTTTATACATTTTTGGGAGACACGAGACCTCAATCAATACATGTAAGATTTACATTGGTTCCATCCGGAAGGGCGGACAACTCAAAGCGGGGTGCTTCCAGATCACAGGTAGACTTAAAAATGATCAGATTGGCAATTGGTTGGAAGAGTTACTATCTACAGAAAGGAATGTCTGGGTTAAGGTAAGGGGTTGTGCAGATCCAAGTTTTATCACGCAAGTGGCAGGCTTCAGAGAAAAGAGACTGTAACTGTTTCTCATCAGACTTAAGGTCTGTGTTGATGTTACTGCTGGAGGGTACAATGAGGCACGTCCACCCCCTCTTCCTGGCCTGAACTAGTCTTTCAGGTTAAATTTTAGGGTGCCCTGGCCGAGAAGGAAGTCCATTCAGATGGTTGCAGGCAGGAGGGCGGGGGGCTTTGACTTTTATTTTTGGTTTATGATATCATTTATGAAACTATTTTTATTTAACTATTTTATTTAACTATTTTATTTAACTATTACATTTAACTCTCAAAACAACTTTGCTAATAAGATTATTAATCCCAATTTAGAGATGAGGAAACAGAGACCCCAAGAAATGCATATAATTTGACTGACGTCCTCCCTCTGATGCCTAGCAGGCTTGGTCCAAGCACAAATTCGACTTCAGCCAGGGCCCGAACCCCTTGGGGGCTGAGCTGACTGTCTCCAGTGCCTGGCAGGTGGAGAGTAATTCTTTTCCCCCAGACGAGGATGGCAGGGTGCCGGCTGTCACTTGAGCATTCCCTTCCTTTTGCCTCTTTTTTTTCCCCCAGAAAATGATAGAATCTGCTTTGAGTTCTCATTGGGACTGGCTGATGTTGGCATTCACTCCGGCTGTGCCTCTGCACTCCTTGTTTAAAGACCATGACTAAATTGGGCTGCGCCAAATTGTACGACAGCGTGGAGATTTACTGCTGCCGGGTAGTTCCAGAACTGCATCTCCACCAGCTCACATCCGTGTCCTGTTCACTTGGGATGCCGAACGTTGCCAGTGGCTTTTGAGATATTAGCTGGGACATAACATTTAATCTAGAAAGTGGCGTGCTGGGATGGTTTCTCAGGAGAAGACAGAGAACCACACAGCACAAAGATGCAGGAGTTAGCGTCAGGCAAACGCAAGTGCTCAGGAAACACCTACTGTGCCCAGTCCAAGTCAATGGGAGGCTCTGGGGTTGACGAAATTGCTCAAGGTGGAGTTATTTGAAGTGTCCAAGTGTGTGTCCTCTTTCCAAGTGTCCTGAGATGTAGGCACTCTTCATCCTTCCACCAAGAGCGTGGCGTTCATCATAAATTCACTGATGGTATCAGAATGAAATAAATGAGACTAGAAAAATGTATCTCAAATTAGGAATTAAAAGTCAGAGTCAACTGCTTCCGGGAAGCATCTGCAAAGTTAAAGGAAGTCACCCAAGTACAGAGCTTGTTAAGGAGCACTTGCTCTCAGACATTATTAGTAGATTTACGTTCTTTCTATCACCATCAAAACGATCAAAGCCTGCACACAGGTGGTGCGGGTTCCCCTCCAGGGCTGCTGAGGCACGTCTGGTGGAGACTGGCCGGACACCGCATTCCCTGCAAGACTACCTCCCCTTCCAATCCCACCGCTGCCATGTGGCTGAAACGCCTGCCCTCTTGAACTTTCATTTCTGACCATTTTGGAATCTAGACGTAAATTATTCTTAGTCATTTAAAACATTTATTGTCTCAAAACTGAGATCCATGACTAATTATCTTTCTCTTCAAGGGACTGAAACTCTTTGTTTGGGAGGATTAAAAAAAAAAGAAAGAAAGAAATAGGTTTGTTTTTCCTTCCAGTTTTTGCAATACGCTGTTTGTGAAACCCCAGACCTCCCCACCTGATGTCTCAGAATCGTGTCTGCATTTCTAAGATCTCCCAAGAACCGAAAGGAAAGATTAGGGAGATCTTAGAACCCAAATCGGACCCTGTCCTCATGTCCATACTCGGAATTCCAGGGTTATACTGGAGAGATGCTGCGCTGGACGTCATTTCTGTGTTAACTTCACTATTTCCAACACGAAAGCAAGGAGTTTCTTATCAGCTGAATGTCAATTTTCTAACCATGAGCCATGTCATGAAAAACTCCTTTGAGCTCTGGGTAAGAATAAGGACCAATATCTGAAAACGCAGAAATCCATAATTACTTTTTTATTTGTCCTTTTCAAGGGAGAGACGAGGGTCAGCTCTCAAAATCATCACTTGTCATCTTAATGACGGACTCAAAGCCGAGTGATGGCGCAAAGCAGGCCAGTGAAGCCTCGGCGCTGGGCCCGGCCTGGCACTGCGCATCCTTGGCCTTCGGGACCCGGGCTCCCGCCCCCGTGCCCAGCCTCACAGCGCCCGCCCAGGCCTGCTGTCCCCTGAGCTCCAGGCCCGCCGTCCGCCGGAACCTTCTGGTCTTGCCTTGCTTCCCGCCTGCACTTTTCTTTCCCGGCCTGGCAGAGACATCTCTGCGAGTGGGAAAGGCCAGAGGAAGTCCCAGCCCCTCCAGCGGCGCTGCCAGGTTGCACTCCAGCACCTCACACTCGCTTCTCCCAGGACTTAAATTTAAACTCCTCAAGCGTCATGTCCCCATGGCTGTCTGGGGCCGTCATTGCCACCTCGTGCTCCTCTCCTCACCTCCACAAGACCAAGAGACAGATGCGTCCCGGGGTCCTTCCACAGCGTTCCCAGGGAAGGAGGAGGGCGCAAGGAGCCCGGAGGAAGGCGAGCCCGAGCCGGCGCACGTGGAGACTCCCTCGGAGACGTCTGCGCACATGGAGACCCGCGCGCACGTGGAGACTCGCGCGCAGAAGGAGACCCCAGTGCACATGGAGACTTGCGCGCAGTGGTCTCTCCAAGGAATCCCTGCCTGCTCCCGCAGGTCGTTCGGACCCACCGGCCTCCCCACGCCTGGATGCAGAAAGGGGCCCTCCTGTGCCGTGCGCTGCCCCCCTCCCAGGCCCACGGGCGTGAGGCTTTGGCCCTGTTCCCTCCCCTGGATCTGCCTGCCTGCCGCCTGCCACCTCTCTCAGAGGAAGGGCTAAGTGTTATGAGGACCCCTCGTGTTTTCCCTTCTGAAAAACACAGACAAAGCCCAGGAGAATCGGGGTCCCGAGGAATGATAGGGAGAGCCGGGCGCATGGTGCATCCAAGGCCCTGAGCGCTGAGGGAGTACGAGGGACTCAGGGACGCTTTCTCAGAGGTGCCTCTGCTGTCCTAAAAAATAAGCCAATAAGGAACAGAACTTTGCCTCTTCATGCGGAAAGTGGTTATGACTGCCGCGCAGTCGCTGTATAGAAGCGTTTTTGGGGTTTACATGACAGCCAGAAGGTATCTGCACTGCGGGAGGCTCCAGACATGCAGCTCCTTACATGCGAACACGCGTACGCGCACATGGGTGGAACAGCGGAGACACCAGGCCAGCGAGACCCCAGGCCCCTTGGGCGGTGCACCTACTGTCCCAGGGACACTGCCACCCTTCAGCTCAGCAGGGGCTCATGGCGCAGACTTGGCGGGGCTTTCTGCATAGGCAGGAATGCAGCCATTTGCCCATTTGCCAGGCTGCAAGGAGTGCAGTCGCAGCCTGGCAGGGCTCCCTGTCATGCTGAGGACAACAGGGGCCATAAGCACCTCACAGAGTGAGCACCTCTTCTCAAAACAGGAGACTCGCGTGTGGCCATCGACACCTTGCATTGAATTATTAACTTCTGTGTTTTAGCCAACTGGAGTCCTGGAAAATTATTTTTACTCAGGTGACATCTGTGATAAAGAGCCCATCAATAAATACTTTCCAGCTGAGAAATGTGCTCTCCCCAAACGCTGGCGCCAGAAGATCCTGCTCTGTGTAGCTGGCCTGGGGTCCAAGAAGGCAGAGCTCCATGGAGACAGGCAGGGCTGCGGTGGACCTGCCCCACACCAAGGCCCCTGTCTGCGTTAAATGGCCAGTGCGGGGCATCCTTAGGATGGGCCAGCCACCAGGATTCTGACCAGAGGATGCTCCTTGTCGCTGAGGATATGACAAAAGAGAATGGCCTAGGAGTGCCGTGGAGGCAGCGACAGAGCAGGTGGTGTTAGGGGACACAGTGGTCTCCATCCACAGGCCCTGGTTCCCACCTCCCGCAGCCTTTGTGATAACGCTGGGAGCCTGTGGGCCTTGGGATACAGAATCTCTGATTGTCTCCTGTCCTTTTGCCTGACCCAATGCAGGACTCTAACCTGATCGGAGATCAGAAGATCATTCCAGAGAGGGTCCCGCCCCACACTCTGCAGGAAGGAACTTGCACTGAGGCCGGGGTAAGTCTGAGCAGACAAGCCCTGCCAGGGTTAGTTACTGCATGTTTTCTCCATTCCCATTTCTGCATGGCTGTCAGTCATGCCTATGTAATGAAATCTCCATAAGGACCCCAGAGGATGGAGTCCGTGAGCTTCCCGAGAGCTGAGCACGCCAAGGCCCCTGAAGGACGGAGCACCCATGAGGGCACAGAAGCTCCATGCCCCTCCCACCACCCTACACCTTCTCTTCCTGTATCCTTTGCAATATCCTTGATAATAAACCAGTTGACACAAGTGTTTCCCTGAGTTCTGTGAGCCATGCCAGCAAATTAATCAAACCCAAAGAAAGGGTCATGGGAAGCCCAATTTGAAGCTGGTTGGTCAGAAGTTCTGGAGCCCAGACTTGCAACTGGTGTGGGGGGCCACCTTGAGGACCAAGCCCTCACCTGTGGATCTGATGCTGTCTCCAGGTGACAGTGTTGGAACTCAGCCCGAGGACCCCGCTGGTGTCCGCTGCTGAGTGGGGGGCAGTCTTGAGGAGCGAGCCCTCACCTGTGGATCTGACACTGTCTCCAGGTGGACAGTGTCAGAACTCAGCCCGAGGACCCCGCTGGTGTCTGCTGCTGAGTGGGGAGCAGCCTTGAGGACCCAGCCCTCACTTGTGGGTCTGACGCCATCTCCAAGTGGACAGTGTCAGAACTCAGTGTCCGCTGCTGAGCGGGGGGCAAATCCCCGCACATTTGGTCACAGATGTTCTCTTCTGTGATGTTGTTGTCATGGTGATGTAAGAACAGAGGAAAGGCACGGCTAGAGCTTCCGGAAAAGTGCAGCATCCACGTCCCCTGTGAGCGGGATCTCCGGGAGCCACGTAGGGAGGCGTTCACATGTGAGAGAATTTCCTGAGTAACATGGGGACGGCAGGGGAGAGAGCCCCCAACAGTGAGAGCTCTTCAAACCCTAACGCTGGAGGGATGCCACAGCTTGCAGAAGCTACACATGGACTAGCAAGTCTCACTCACGGGATGATAAAGCCATGGCACTGTCTGGCTTTGGGGAGGGAGGACAGAACTTAAAGGAGCTTCCATCTATTTGTAATGTTTTTCCTTCTCTAATTGCTGGCGTTAGGTAGCACTATGCTTTGCTGTATTGTTTAATTTATCAGAAAGGTGGTTTTTACTGTTTTTAACAACCAGGGCCTGGTCTGCCAGCTTAAGGGCTGGGCTCCAGGAGACAGCAGGACTGGCTTGTGTAATGTGTGTTGCTGGAAAAAGGTTTTGCTAAAGCTAGTTTGATCAATGCCATTCCTGGACATGTCTGAGGACTTTGCAGAGGTATTAACAGAGGGAAACATCTCCACCTTGGAAACTCTTACTGGTGATTTTCTTATTTAATTAGCTTTGGCATAACGGTAATACCCCTAAAATCCTTTGCAAACTGACCCTCCATGATCACACATGCTACAGGTGCCTCTGGCAGATACAGGTTCAAGCTCAGACAGTTTGCTCATAGACAGTCTGGACAGTTGCTTTAAAAGCAAGACGGAGAAGCAGCTACAGTGACGATCTCCCCACATCGAATTCCACCCTCCCCATATCCTCTTTTGCTTTCTGTATTCAGATTAATTATTGGTGCTTGTGCCTTTGAGCTATGCCAGCCTATGGAATTATATTTCTTAATACAAGGCCAAACTGGCAGTGATTCCCCTGCCACGGAAGGTGGAAAGTTCCCAGTAAATCAGGCTACGCTTTCACCGGGTGCACTGTGTCAACTACAGCCTCTCCTGGTGCTTCATCAGTGCGGTTGACCTATTGGTATTATGGTTATCACATTTAAGCATCAGTCAGCCCTTAGAGATGAGCCAGCTTCTTCACTGATATGGCTAGATTAGGAGATAGATATATTAATACATATCTAATGCAATCATAGTTCCCCTGAGAATCACTGGAAACATTAGCTTTTTGTTTATTTATCTTACTTAAACCCCGAAGACTCAAATGCCCACATGGGCTCCTGTCTGCTGTGTGCTGCCAACCCACTTGATTGGGAAGCCTCATGGTAGGAGGGACTGCGGCTGGCACCTCCCAGGGTCACTCTGCAGACATTCTGCAGGAAGCCGCACACATTCACCTTGAGAGCAGCCTCCTACCCGGTGCCCACGGAAATGACTTCCCTAATGTCACCATCTCCACTGCAGTGGTTTCTCACTGCCCCATAAATCCAGCCAAATACTTCGACCTTTTTATACATTGTCATTGTGCTTCCTGAAACTGTCCAGTCCGGCAAAACGCCTACAAGAGGTCTTCAGTGCAGCTTTTTGACAAATGTATGAAGGCCAGGTCAGAGCATGGCTGGGAAGAAGCCAGCCACATTCACCAACAGCAGAAACAGCAGCAGCTTACAGGACGCCCAGGCAGCCTGTGAGCATAACACACAGATGCCCACACCAACACCCACACTCCCCCAAACACTGTAATTCTTAGCACCGGCCATGAAAGGTGACTTATGATTCAATTATTTTTACGATGGTGTCCCAGGATGTGGTTTTGTTTGTTTTATATCCTTTCCTAAAAGTATGGTAAAATATACATAGAATAAAATTGACTGTTTAACCATTTTTAAGCACATGGTTCAGCACATTAAGTACACATTGCTGTTCAACCATCACCACCATCCATCTGCAGAACATTTTCACCTCCCACAACTGCAGCCCTGTGCCCGTCCCACCCCCTGCACTGGTACCCACCCTCTCACTGCCTGTCTGTGAGGTGGTGCCTGGTGCCTCCTGTGCAGAACACTGCTGCATTCCTGGTGTCTCCTGTGCAGATCCCTGCATCGTTCTTGGTGTCTCCTGTGCAGAACCCTGCGTCGTTCCCGGTGCCTCCCGTGCAGAACCCTGCATCGTTCCCGGCGTCTCCCTTGCGGAACCCTGCAGTGTTCCCGGTGTCTCCTGTGCGGAGCCCTGCAGCGTTCCCAGTGCCTCCTGTGCAGAATCCTACAGCATTCCTGGTGCCTCCTGTGCAGAGCCCTGCGGCGTTTGTGTCTTGCACAGTGTGTTCTGCTTTCAGGGCCTGTGCTGCACGCATCTTGATTGTCTCCGTGCTTCTCAGGCTGGACTCACAAGAACCTGGCACTGTTCAGCCCCTGGGTGCCTGGACGCCACTTCAGCCTAACCGCACAATCAGAGGGCCCCATCAGGAGCTCAGGCCATTTGCTGAGAACCCCCTTGTGACAGGCGCTCAGTGGGTGCTAAGGTCAGCGGCAAACGAGCCAAGCTAGTCCCCTGTGGGTTTGCTCATCACCTGGAGCCCCCGCGGGGCCGGCTGCCGCTGGATGCAGAGGGCCCTGCTCCTCCCCGCAGGCTGCCCCAACGCTTAGGGCTTTGGCTGCTGGGTGCCTGGCAGGTCGCCTCACTCACTCTCTCCAGAGGCTTCGAGTCCTGCACTGCAGGTCTCTGGGAGCCCACCCTCCACCCCAGCTGCACACAACCCTCGGCCTCTCAGCACAAATCACATCCTGCCCCTCCCATCGGAGGTGGGGTCTGCATCCCTGCCCTGAATCCGGGCGGGTGTGTGCCTGCTGCCACAATGGGAACAGTGGAAGCGATGCCGTGTGACCTCCAGGGCCGGAAAAGGCCTTGCAATTGCTCTCTGGTCTTCCTGGGGAGCCCCCACCGGCTGCTGCAAGAGATGCCAGCCACCCCGAGACTGCCACGCTGGAGGTCGCTGTGTTTACCCTGCAGGCCCCAGGGCTCCAGCGCCAGTGCACAGGGACACCCGGCCTGTTCCAGCTGCCACAGCAGCCCAGCGACACCCATGAAACCTCGGGCAGGACCTGCTTGATAGAGCCCTCCCCAGGGTCCTCACCCACGAGAACAAAAGCCAAATGAAAGTTCAAGGCCAGCCTGGGCAACCTAGACAGACCCTGACTCTAAAAACAACTTTTGTTTAATTAAAAGAAAAAATGTTGCTTTAAAGCCAAATAAAGTGGCTATTTTAAGGTGCTAAGTTTTGAGGTAATTGGTTATGCAAGAATCCAAACTCACATCGTTAAACTTCCCCTTGGAGAAGAACTGACTTTCTGCCCAAGGCAGGTGCTGTCTGGCCTTCCCCCTCTGTCCCCCTCCCTCCACCTCTTTTTGGCTTTGTTTTCTCTTTGGTCTGAGCAGAGTGGAATGGCCCAATGGGCCCTGCACTGTCCCTTCCTCAACGTGGACCCTCGGCCTGGCTTCCTACGCCCTTCCCTGCCTCATTTGCCACCCACTCTGGGGGGGTCCTCTACCACGTTCAAGCACCGCATCAAAGCCTGGAACACAAGGCAGCCAAGGCCGGCCCCTTCTCACAGGGGACAAAGACAGAAACTAACACCTTCAAGCCCAGACCACGCTCTGAGCTCCCACCCCACACACCCCATGGCCCCGGAAGCCCCCACGTGCACGTCTTCCAGACACCCAGCATACAAAACCAAGCCCTGAAGCTGCTCACTTCCAGCCCGGTCTGCCGTGAGTGGCTCTGGCCCCCACCCTGGAGCACCCTGTTCTCCTAGTCTTCCTTCACAACCCACAGCTGATTCATCTGTGAGCCACTGACCCGGGCCCGTGGTTCCTGCTATGTGTCAGCTCCATGGGCCCACAGGGTGCCCAGCTGTTTGATGGAATGCTGTTCTGGGTGTGTCTGCGAGGGTGTTTCTGGAGGAGATCAGCATTTGCATGGATAGACTGCACACAGCAGATTCTCCTTCCCAACATGGGTGGGCCTCATGCAATCAGGTGAAGGCCTGGAGAGAACAGAAAGGCTCAGCAAGTGGGCGCTGTACCTTTCTGACCCTTCAGCTGGGACGCTGGCCTGGTCCTGGACTCAGACTGGAACCCACGCCATCGGCCCTCCTGGGTCTCCAGCTTGCAGGTGCTGGGACTTCTCAGCCTCCAAATTCACGTGAGCCAATTCCTTTAATAAGCCTATACTTCTGAACCTGTTGGTTCTGTTTCTCCAGAGGACGCTAACACCATCTTCAAATCATACTCAGACACTGGCGTTTTGGCATCAGCCTCCTAACTGGTCTCCTGCACTGACTGGCCCCTGTCCTTAATTGACCATTTTCCACAGAGCAGCCTAATCGATTCTTCTACACTGTGAATCAGGCTGTGGCTCTAAACCTACCACCTTCTCCACTTCACCTAGAAAAATGCCAATGTCCTTTCCATGATCTATACCTCCGGCCCCTCCTAGCACTGGCTGCCCTCTAGACTCTTCACCTCTGCCCTCACTGTCTGCTCAGGACGAGCTTTGAGACACGTTGGCTGCAAACTGTTAAGCTCTGCAGAATTCAGTATCCGCATCTGTGCAGAAAGGAGAAACGGAACCTCTGCAGAACTCAGTATCCACATATGTGCAGAAGGGAGAAACAGAACCTCTGCAGAACTCAGTATCCACATATGTGCAGAAGGGAGAAACGGAACCTCTCTCTCCCAGGCCTCCATGGAGTGCTACATGCAATTGCGGCTCACAGTGAGTGCCCCAAAAATTATCCCCTGTCCACAAGACGTATCCAGGCACCCAGAGACCTCCTTGAACTACAAGACAAACTAAACATTTTGCTTCTACAATTTACATGGACATGAAAGTTTACGTTAAATGTCAGCAAAGGTATGTAGCCACATATTGAAATGATGCGGGTTTGAAGACAGCTCCAAGCTGTGTTCCCAGTTTCACCAGAAGATTTCATCCAGGGAAACATGGATTCTTAACCAATCATCACAACAGCTGCTGTTTATTGACACCTGCCTATGCCGGGCTCCAGGGCTGAGTGCTTTGCATGCCCTGTGTTCTGAATGGCAACGGGGTGCCTCACAGATAAGGACAGCTGGGCTCCGAGAGGCCCAGAGAATCCCCGAGGCCTTGGTGCCAGGATGCACCGGCTGCAGGCCGCGGTCTTTCTAAGCACCTGCGGGTCACACACGTTTCACCTGGACATGCCCCGAGTCGTGTGCAAGCAAGAAATCCGATTCCATTCAAGACCCGGCAAAGTTCACACCCATCGAAATTCCAACTCCTGGCTTCCATTTCCCAGTCTGATTTCAGCTGATAATCGTGAAACAAGAGTCACATTTTTATGGGACTTTGCTACTTCCTCCTAACTCCGCACCCACCCTCTGATAGAAGCTTTCGGGGTAAAAGCCATGAAAGAGAGCAACGCGCCCGTCTTTGGGAACAGATGGCCTCTCGGTTTCCCACAGATCCCTCCCACAAAGCGTTCTCTCACAGCCTCAGGACTCTCATGGCCCGGCCACTGGGCTCCATCTCGCCGCACTGCCTGGCACGGTCACACAAACCGGGGGTGGGCGGGGGCCTCGTCTTTGACAGGACTCCAACTGCCCAAACACACTGCGTTTAAGAATCATCTGAGGACAGTGTGGAGGAGGCCATGAGCCGAGGATGGTCAGGACTTCAGCAGGAGTGAAAGATCATTTAAGAATCATCTGAGGACAGGGTGGAGGAGGCTGTGAGCCGAGGACGGACAGGACTTTAGGACGAGTGAAAGATCGTTTAAGAATCATCTGAGGACAGGGTGGAGGAGGCTGTGAGCCGAGGACGGACAGAACTTTGGCACGAGTGAAAGATCTTGGGGAACGTCGTCCAGCTTGTCTTTTACAGACGAGCAAACAGAGATGTCTGGGACTTGCCCCGCACGTGGGGCTGCCATTGAACAGACTGCGTGGGGACAGGGCTCCTGGGTAGCAGCTACAGTCATTGTCCCCTCCCAAGAACTTCTTATCAAGGGGCAAAAAATATGTAAATATAAAAATATATATATAATATATATGTAAGTTACATCTCTATAACCACATAGTGAGCATGTAAATTAGCATGCTACATGTTACACAGAAGCTAAATACATATATGCCTGTGAGACAGTACCCCCCACAGCAGGGAGGCTGGACCCAGAGCCACAGACTTTGGGGGCGCTCGTCATCACAGCTCCATGCTCTGCCAGGCAGCTGGGGGAGGCTTCATCCTTCGTGCCCCCGACTTCACAGCCCCCTGACGTGGGCGGCAGGCGGTGAATCCCAGGAGGCCGGTCCAGGCCCCAGGCACCGGCCGTGGTGCACACTCATGGGTGCGCAGCTGTTTTGGGTTTCCAGGCAGCAGCAAGTCGTCGCTGACGGAGACGGGAACAACTGCCCAAGGTCCTCTCATGGAGAGGGGAGCGTGGTCAGACCCGCGCAGTCATTGCAGTCATCGGCCTCAATGGCCACGGTCACCCTGATTGTCCCACGTGGCGAGGTGCGGAGTCACCTTCCAGCAGAGCTGCCCCTGGTGGATGTCTTCGTTGCTCTTTACAAGTGTGAATTCAGGAACCAAGGCGTCCTGTGATTTCCTGCGGTGATTGAGCAGTGATGCTGCAGCTGAGGCAGGACCAGCTTCGGAGGAGTGATGAGCACCGTGGCCTCGGGTCTCACAGCCTTCCAGGGCACCTGCCCCCTCCGCAGTGCACACCGTAGATGCGTCGCCTGGGAATGGGCTGGCACCAGCGCACATGGCCTGGGCTCTGTGGCCTGGGTGCCAGGACCCTCTGGGGAATGTGGGTGATCTGGGGGCCCTGGGGGATGTTTCCAAATGCAGATTCCTGGGCTTACAGAATCAGAATCTCTAGGAGTGAGGAGCAGGGCCTGCCAGGAATGAGAAAGCCACAAGGAAACATTTTTATCCTCAATGTGAGCCCAGCCTCGCCTCCCTCGTCGCAAGCAAAGCCAGAGGGAAGTAGCGAATATCTGTGGAACACCTGCTCTGCGCTGGGCCACCCGCACGGCTCCAGGTCAAGCTCAGACCTACTCTGTGAGCCGTCATTTTGCCCCATTGTAGACAAGGAAGCCGAAGCCTCCGGGCAGCCGTCGTGGGTAAATATTCGATCCCAGCTCTGAGTCCTGATGTGCGGTGGTTTCCAGTTTCCAAGGGGTCCCCGTCACAGCCAATTCCAAGGTAGCAAGCAGACATCACTGATGGGGTTAGGAAGAGAGGGAGTGGGAACAACATGGCAGCGTTCCCTCCCCGTGAGCATGAAGCGAGGTCGATGCCCTGCAACGGTGCGAGGTGAGCAGTTTCCGTGTTTATTACCATCGTGTTTAATATAAGTTATTGCTAATTATAAATAAGTTCACATAATTTGTTATGCATACACAGCACATATATACATATTATTTAATTGTATGTTTAAATGATTTGATCTTTAATAGTGACAGTGTTTAATAACCGGCTCATGAAATTCCTGAAAACGCATCACGGGGCTCCCGTGGGCCCGCAAGGACGCAGGCCCCAGCACGCCTCTGCGAAACAGACAGCCCATCCGAGGTTGCCTAGGTGAGTGTGGGGATCTGGGCTGTAAACTCAGGTCTGTATGATTCTGCTCTTGACCTCCACTGCTGATATGAGAGCTGAAAACTGCTAGGATGTCAGTCTGATAGGAATATTAGAGATATGCTAGTCAAGCCTCGTGTAACAAGTGAGGAAACAGAGACCAACAGAAACAAAATGACTTGGAAAGTCACAGAATCCGCTCAGAACAGAGCCAGGCCTGGTCGTCCCTTCCTCCTAGGCCAGTCACCACCTGACTGAGATTGGAGATAAAAGGTAACCAGGGAAGAAAGTCAGAGTAAACGATACCCTAGGCAATGCACCTGGCTATAGGGAGAGTGGGGTTTCCAACTGCACAAGTTATAATAATTATTTAAAAGGATGTGGGCAAAATAATTGCAATAACAACAAAACAATAATAATACCACTTTGCACAGATTGCTTTCAGAGTCACAAAGCTGTCTTATCTCATTTACTCCTCTAAACTCTGAGAGATCTGTGGCCACCCCACACAAAAATCAGACCAGAGGCAGAGAACACAGCTGACGTATCCAAAGTGGTGGATTTGGGGTTTGACCTCGAGTTTATAAGACCTTGTTACCATGCATTTCGGGGACCTCCTCCTACACCCCAAGAGGGATGGACATGGGAGCCTCCAGTCTGTTTGTGATCCCAAAATCGCCACAACCCCCAGGAGTGCACGGTCTGATACTGAGCAGGAATGCCTGTCAGATAAATTGGGAAAGGCAGGCCCTTCTGTGGGCTTCTGCTCAAGACAGGGGGCCTCCCCAGAAAATGACCAACTCTAGAACAGAGTCAAATCCTGCCCTGGAAGGAAGGGGTCCCAGTGCCTCTGGTTACTAGCCATGGAAAGGTGGACACAGCAGTGAGTGATCAGTGACAAGGTCTTGTGGGGTGACCTCAGTGCACACAGAGCTGGGAAGAACATCGCCTCGCACTTACCCTGAGCGCAAGGGGGATCCTAAACGCTAGAGAGTAGAATTGTCTTAGGTAGGGGGAAGAGGAGCTGGTCGAAAGTCAGCATTGCATGGCGTGGGGCTGCCGTGGGGCCCTGAGCTCAGACATAGCACACCTCTGACATGGAGGCCAGGCCAGCACTGTTCTCTGAGGACGTCAGGTCAGAAATAAATAGTATCTGCACTCTCTTCTCCCAGAGACAGGGCTTTTCACCCTGTGGCCAGGACGCAAGTCCTGTCCAACAGCTGGGTCTGCAGGAATTACACCCGAGCCAGGCCCATGAGCAGCTCATTGAAGAAAGGGCCCTGGGATCTGTGTGTGCAATGGAGAGGACAAGAGAGCTTCCTAAGGTGACCTACACTCAAATTCTCCTGCACACCTGAGAAAGCCTTCTCATTACTAGGCTGCTGCAACCCTTTCTACAGAAAGAACTTGCCTATGGTTTGGACACCATGGTTCACTTGGCAGCTGTTTCTTAACCAGAAGTAACAGATTGGTGATCCTGCTTACACATTAGTCTCTTGGCAAAAGCACAGGATCTTGAACTGTGTTTGCTTCAATCATTTCCCTTGACATTTGTCCGCTCTGGGGAAAGTGGTCACCTCGAGGCGCCGGAGAGGGTGCTGGGTTGTAGTCCCCCAGTGCGGTGCTGCCCTGGCCACAAGACCCATCCGGATGGCTTTTAAACACAGAGGCTCACATTCTCTGCCCTTTGTACTGCCCAAGTCAGTGTGACCATCTTCAATGAAGAGTCCACCCAATCAACAGGTGACCATCTTCAATGAAGAGTCCACCCAATCAACAGGTGACCATCTTCAATGAAGAGTCCACCCAATCAACAGGTGTCCCAAAAACAAGAGACTCTAGGATGGGGCCAGGGTGGACTGTGAGAAAGACCCACACAGCCCATACAAACCCCACACAGCCCACATGCAGTCCACACACAATCCCCACACACAATCCCACACAGCTCACACACAGTCCCCACACACAGTCCCCAAACAGCCCACACACAGCACACACAGTCCACATGCAGTCCCCACACACAGTCCCCACACACAGTCCCACACAGCCCATATAGCACACAGCCCACACAACTCACACACAGCACACACACACTCCACACAGTCCCCACACAGCACACACACAGTCCACACACAGTACACATAGGCCACACATAGCACACACACAGCACAGTCACAAGCCCACACAAACCCCACACAGCCCACATGCAGCCCACACACAGCCCATACAAACCCCACACAGTTCCCATACAGCACACACAGTCCACACACACCCCACACAGCTCACACAATGCACACACAGCCCGCACAGCCCACACAGAGCCCACACAGCCCACACAGCCCACACAACGCACACACAACCCACACAGCCCACAGAGCCCACACAGCCCTCACACAACTCACACAGCCCTCACACAACACACACAGCCCATAGAGCCCACACAGCCCATATACACCCCACACAACCCACACAGCCCACACAGCCCCCACATAGCCCACACACAGCCCACACAGCCCACAAACAGCCCACACACAGCCCACACAACCCACACACACCCCACACAGCCCACACAATGCACACACACAGCCCACACAACCCACACACACCCTACACAGCTCACACAACGCACATACAGCCCACACACCCCACACAGCCCACACAGCCCACAAACAGCCCACACACAGCTCATATACACAACCCACACACAGCCCACACAGGCCACACACAGTCCCCACACAGCCCACACACAGTTCACACACAGCACACACACACAGCCCACAGACAGTCCACACACAGCCCACACACAGTCCACACACAGCACACACACACAGCCCACAGACAGTCCACACAGCACACACACAGTCCACACACAGCACACACACAGTCCACACACAGCCCATACACAGTCCCCACACACAGCCCACAGAGCACACAGGGCCCAAGCACAGTCCACTCTGCTGCTGTGGCAGGAGGGTTCTATGCTGCAGAGCCACCTTCCATGCGTGGTGCAACAGGGTGCAAAATCCCACTCTCGTCTTCCAAGAAGTATAATTACAAGCAAGTTACTTTTTCATGTTTATCTCAATTTCTACCTCCCATAAAGTGGGGATAATATTAGAGCCCCCACTAGGGTCACTGAGAGAGTTGAATGGGCCAATGGTACCGATCACGTACCCCCCGGCTCAGTCTTGTGGTATAAGGCACCCCCCCATTGCTGGATTCCCTCTTCTTTGTCTATAAAACAAGGAGGATTCTGAAACCACCCCCAAAAGACACCTTGTCGGACTGCGCCAGATGGAAAAACTGCTGACTATTGCCGTAAGCAGAGTGTAGCTCTAGAGGCTGAAGAGAGATCCCGATGTCAGCATCACACCCGCAAAGAAGTACATGAGAAGGCCACAGCAGGTGGCTCCTCCCCAAATTACAGAACACTGAGACTCAGAATGAAAGATGGTGAGTAGGAAAGGAAAGTTAGCACAACAGTTAATAAATAGGACAAAATAAGAGGAAAAACACCCTAAAATGTCCTGAATGCCCAGGCCTGTCTGCAGCACCCTCCAGGCCCCGTCCCTCCTGGTGCAGCCAGCCCAGGTCTGCAGACCTCGCTGCTGTCAACTTGAAGCTGCAAACCCAGACTCGCCCACAGAGAAATGCACAGGCCCCACCCGTTCCCAGCTGTGTCCGTGCTGTACTGCCCCAAACTCAGTGTGCACCCAGCAGCCAGTGTTCCTTTTCCTGCAGAGCCTTAAACGGAGACCCAGAAATAATTCAGCCCCATCGTCTCATGAGCCTGTTGACGTTTGTGAGCCACCCAGGAGAGAGGAGACAGTGGGACTCGATGACAACGCCTGGAGGGTTTCGCTGGTTCTGCTGGTCCCACAGACCTCCTTCTGTCTCAGCCGTGCACACCCCTCATCTCACAAATACTGGCAGGCACAGTGACCACGGGCATCAAGCCCGACTCAGCCCCAGGGAAGGTCACTCCAGAAACCCCCAGGATAGTGGGTTTGCTCCATGAGTGCCCACGGGCCACCCCCTGGGCCAAGCAGCAGCTGCAGCCTCCACTGTGGGTCAGGTGGCGCGAGGGCAGGAAGGCCCTGGTCACAGTCCTGGGCTGTTCTTAGACAGCACTTGGGGGCTGAAGTCTGTCCTCCCATAGAAAGCAGCGCCTGGCAGATGGACCCCCACAGCAGCCAACACCCATCTGACCGTCAGAATTGCACCCCAGAAGCTCCAAGGGACCCCACAGCTGTGCTTGCATATACTCTGGGTGGCTGAGAGGACAGGAGGGCGGAGGAGATATGAAGAGACATTAGTATTTTGATTTTCCCTGAGTTCTTAGGATTATTGGTTAAAGTGATTACAATTAGAGGAAGAAAGTTCAAAATACTTCTGCAAATGCTATAAAGATCTAAGATGCCAGTCAACAAAATATATTCTTCCATTACACAGATTGGATTCTGCAGGAAAACCTTAATAATGGAAGGAAGTTCAAATCCACCTTCCAGGACTGTTTATCCCCGTTCTAAGGGATCGAATAGCACCCTGCACCCAAGCATGGCCCCTTTGTTTGCCCCGGAGAATTCGATACCCGTCTTTATAATGCTGGGAGGATTTCTGTACTTCTTAGCAGGACTCATGCAGATGCACCGCCTGGAACCACGGGGGACAGAGAGAAAGAGATTTCTCCCTGGGCTGCACAGGGGCTGAAATGTTGGGGACGTCGCTGAAATCATTCTTTCTTCTGCAGCCATCAGTCATTCCTAAAGGCAAAACTTTCGCAAATAGAGTAGAAAATAGCATGAGGACATTTTTACTTTCATCCTGAGATGCTCTGTCAACTGGACACGGGCTACTAATGTGAGAAGACTCCAGGAAGCCCTCCCGCTGGTCCTGAGGAAAACCCCTCATGGGTAAAATGGCACCACCACATGTCTCCAAAATTAAAGAGAATCTTTGTCTTTAATAACACATAAGTGCTGTCCTTATAAAGTGGAGTCCAACTCCCTGTCAGCACCGTCAGCAGAGCTCAGGAAGTGCGGCTCCCAGTCTATGGATCCGCTGGACGACCCATACGCTGTTCTGAACTCACCGAATGAGAGTAAAATCAAAGCCTTGTATCATATTCAGAAGATTCAGCGCCAAGGCTCAGCGTGTGGCGGTGTCTTCTTTAGGACGCAGCAGTGCGATGGGGAAGGTGGAGGGTGACTCTGGCCGGGTGCATCGATAACCAGCAAGACGTCTCCGCAGCATTTTTAAGTCTTGTTGCCAAAGTCGCTGAGCACAGCACTGGGGATGAGAACTGAGCTGGCCGGAAGCCTTGGTGCTAACTGAGCAGCGTTGCCCCTGCTCCGAGAAGCCCCGGCTCTGGTCCCACGTGGGCACGTCCCAGGAAGGAAGGGGCTCCTGCCTCTGGGAATCCTCGTGTCCACCGCGCTCTGCTCAGCCTTGGGCAGGTGCACTCATTTTCCGCTGCCACTGTCACAAAGCACCTCACGCGTCAGGACTCAGCACAATGCAAATGTGTCCTCCACCAGCCTGGGGACCAGAAGCCCAAAGTCAGCTTCACTGGGCTGAAATCAGGGCTCTGCGCCTTCTGGGGGAGAGGCTGTCATCCTTGGCTTTTCCAGCTTCCAAAGGCAGCCCACGTTCCGTGGCTGGCAGCTCCGTCTCCTGCCAGCCTCTGCTTCCATCTCCACATCGTCTGTGACTGTGCCTCTCCTGATTCAAGACCCGATGCCACCCAGTGCCCACCCTAACAGCGAGACCCGATGCCGCCCAGTGCCCACCCTAACAGTGAGACCCGATGTCGCCCAGCACCACCCTAACAGCAGGACCCGATGCCGCCCAGCACCCACCCTAACAGCAGGAACCGACGCTGCCCAGCGCCCACCCTAACAGCGAGACCTGATGCTGCCCAGCGCCCACCCTAACAGCAGGAATTGATGCTGCCCAGCGCCCACCCTAACAGCAGGACCCGATGCTGCCCAGCGCCCACCCTAACAGCGAGACCCGATGCCGCCCAGCACCCACCCTAGCAGTGAGACCCGATGCCGCCCAGCACCCACCCTAGCAGTGAGACCCGATATCGCCCAGCACCACCCTAACAGCAGGACCTGATGCTGCCCAGCGCCCACCCTAACAGCGAGACCCGATGCCGCCCAGCGCCCACCCTAGCAGCAGGACCCGATGCTGCCCAGCGCCCACCCTAACAGCAGGAACCGATGCCGCCCAGCGCCCACCCTAACAGCAGGACCCGATGCCGCCCAGCGCCCACCCTAACAGCAGGACCCGATGCCGCCCAGCGCCCACTCTAACAACAGGACCCGATGCCGCCCAGCGCCCACCCTAACAGCAGGACCCGATGCCGCCCAGCGCCCACCCTAACAGCAGGACCCGATGCCGCCCAGCGCCCACCCTAACAGCAGGACCCGATGCTGCCCAGCGCCCACCCTAACAGTGAGACCCGATGCTGCCCAGCGCCCACCCTAACAGCAGGAACCGATGCTGCCCAGCGCCCACCCTAACAGCAGGACCCGATGCTGCCCAGCGCCCACCCTAACAGCAGGACCCGATGTCGCCCAGCGCCCACCCTAACAGCGAGACCCGATGCCGCCCAGCGCCCACCCTAACAGCAGGAATCGATGCTGCCCAGCGCCCACCCTAACAGCAGGACCCGATGCTGCCCAGCGCCCACCCTAACAGCGAGACCCGATGCCGCCCAGCGCCCACCCTAACAGCAGGAATCGATGCTGCCCAGCGCCCACCCTAACAGCAGGACCCGATGCCGCCCAGCGCCCACCCTAACAGCGAGACCCGATGCCGCCCAGCGCCCACCCTAACAGCGAGACCCGATGCCGCCCAGCGCCCACCCTAACAGCAGGACCCGATGCTGCCCAGCACCCACCCTAACAGTGAGACCCGATGCTGCCCAGCGCCCCCCCTAACAGCAGGACCCGATGCTGCCCAGCGCCCACCCTAACAGCAGGACCCGATGCTGCCCAGCGCCCACCCTAACAGCAGGACCCGATGCTGCCCAGCGCCCACCCTAACAGCAGGACCCGATGCCGCCCAGCGCCCACCCTAACAGCAGGAACCGATGCCGCCCAGCGCCCACCCTAACAGCAGGACCCGATGCTGCCCAGCGCCCACCCTAACAGCAGGACCCGATGTCGCCCAGCGCCCACCCTAACAGCGAGACCCGATGCCGCCCAGCGCCCATCCTAACAGCAGGAATCGATGCTGCCCAGCGCCCACCCTAACAGCAGGACCCGATGCCGCCCAGCGCCCACCCTAACAGCAGGACCCGATGCCGCCCAGCGCCGACCCTAACAGCAGGACCCGATGCTGCCCAGCGCCCACCCTAACAGTGAGACCCGATGCTGCCCAGCGCCCACCCTAACAGCAGGAACCGATGCTGCCCAGCGCCCACCCTAACAGCAGGACCCGATGCTGCCCAGCGCCCACCCTAACAGCAGGACCCGATGTCGCCCAGCGCCCACCCTAACAGCGAGACCCGATGCCGCCCAGCGCCCACCCTAACAGCAGGAATCGATGCTGCCCAGCGCCCACCCTAACAGCAGGACCCGATGCCGCCCAGCGCCCACCCTAACAGCGAGACCTGATGCCGCCCAGCGCCCACCCTAACAGCGAGATCCGATGCAGCCCAGCGCCCACCCTAACAGCAGGACCCGATGCTGCCCAGCACCCACCCTAACAGTGAGACCCGATGCTGCCCAGCGCCCCCCCTAACAGCAGGACCCGATGCTGCCCAGCGCCCACCCTAACAGCAGGAACCGATGCTGCCCAGCGCCCACCCTAACAGCAGGACCCGATGCTGCCCAGCGCCCACCCTAACAGCAGGACCCGATGTCGCCCAGCGCCCACCCTAACAGCGAGACCCGATGCCGCCCAGCGCCCACCCTAACAGCAGGAATCGATGCTGCCCAGCGCCCACCCTAACAGCAGGACCCGATGCTGCCCAGCGCCCACCCTAACAGCGAGACCCGATGCCGCCCAGCGCCCACCCTAACAGCGAGACCCGATGCTGCCCAGCGCCCACCCTGCAGCACGAGAGTCAGGGACCTTCCTTCTCCAGCACCTGCCCTCTCAGGCCTAACCCCGTGTCCAGGCTGTTCCCTGCATGGCCTTGTCAGGCAGCGTCCAGTCCGCGCCTCTCCCAGAAACACTGAACACTGTGATCCTGCTCACAATCCGGGGCCGCTGCAGGATGTCAGAGACTCCTTCCCACCACAGCGCTCAGGCCACAGTACACCTTCCAGTTGATCAGCTTTTTGCAATCCCTTCCTGGAAACTGCCTCTTACCAGCTTTCCCAAGTCCCTTTAATAGGATCCAGGGAAACCTGCTTGTAAGAACCTTAATGCTCTCTCAAAAGTCGTGGTTTTCAAAGTTATTTCAGTACAAGAACCTCTCCTTTTTCGAGGCCTGTACCCTCCTTGCGGTGCCCCCTCCTACCCTCCACCCCTACTCTGAGGTGGTCCTTAGCACTGTCAATGAGACCCAAGCACTACAGAAGACTGGAAAACACCATTCTAAAGGATCGTGTCTTTGCAAGGAATAGATAATGCTAGTTTCTCATGCGCAAATGCGCTTGGGAGTTAGAAATATACCTGCCTGCTAAACAACAGCAACATCTGATCCCCGGTGCCTGTGAGCCAGTCCCATCTGGAGAAGTCTGCGGGAAGGCTTGGCTGAAATCCTCATTGTTATATCAGCCTCGAACACCACGTGCTGTCCGCATGCAGCGCTCGACTCCCCGTCTGGGCACTAACCACGTGTGAGGGACATACAGGGCGCACGTCTGCCGGGGGCCGAGTCCCACACAGCCAGGCCTGAGGCCTTTGCACGAGGCCCCCTGAGGTCCCAACTGTGACTTCTGCACACACTGCTCAGCCTCACTGTGCCTCAGTTTCTTCATCTGTAAAATGTGAATTATTGTGAAAACTAGTGAGATATCCCCACAAAATTGTTAGCTAGGGTGTGACACATAAATTCAATAAAGACTAACTTCTCCATACCAGGGGCCGCTCAGCTTGACATTAACACCAAATGTGGAGCCTGAGCCCCTGCCTCTGATGGACCAGAAGTGGTCAACACCACTGAAGGCCTGAGTGACTACCTTCCAAAGCCAGTCAAAGTCTACGATCAGTGTCATCACACGTGGATGGAGCTGTTTCTCAACAAAGACAATTTTAAGACGTCAATATCATCTGCCCCTTAAAGACACCTTTATGGGAAACTTGTTCTTCGCTTTCAAGAGGAAGTCATGAGGTTATCTTGACCACAGCACACTATGGTTGTCACCACGAAGATGTGAATTAGAAATGATGGATTGTGGCCTGGAACTGATGCCCAAAGAATGCAAAGGAGTGTTGCACGTGACAAGCTACCTTGCAAAGCAAACCAAATTAACAGCTTTCTTTTCAATGTAACAAAGCCTTGAGCTAAAAATCCTTTGTTTATAAGACCACTCCAGGAAAATAATTTGCTAATAGGAGTAGATTCCTCAGGGACCTCACAGCTGTGATTCAAACCTCCACAAAAATAGCTACAGCTATAAATCAGTTATTAGCAACATAGGAATGGTCAGAAACTATTATTCCTCACAGTTGGTCTCCATTTTTTCCAGCCAGATTTAAGGAATTTTTAAAGAAGGCTGTTATTCGAGCTGTAATTGTCAACCTCACCATCTTTAAGTAAATAGTCATAGAAAAAGTACAATGGTCAACGACTTAGTATCTCCAAAGTGAGCAGAAAACTTGTCATCAGAGCTCACCAAGTATTTCAATGTTCACACAGTGGTGAAGGAGGATGAGGATGTCTAAGCAGGAATCCTAAAGCATTCTTCACTCTCAGTATCTCTCTCTCTCTCTCTCTCTCTCTCTCTGTCTGTTCCCCAACCCACCATTACCACCACCAAGTTATTATTTCTTTTTATTGACTAGGTCATACACACACAAGGTATCAGATAGTACCAACGAATCCAAGTAAATAGTTTTCTCCTCACCACCAGAACCTCACTCACCCATGGCCCCCTCCAGAAGTAACCATCATTGCCAATTTATCAAGAATATGCATAAAGGAAGTGTTTTCTCAAACCAAAATGGTTAACATACCATACCACCACATGTATTTTTCTTTTTTATTTTGAAAATATTTTCACATGAATGCATGTAGAACTTTTTCATATTTTTAACAGCTACACAGGGCATTCCTTAGGACAGCTGCACTATGAATTACTTGTCTAGTGCCCTCTTCATGGACACTTGCATTGGCTCAATCATTTGCTCCTAAAAGCAAAGACACGATGAATAACTCTGTGCACCATTTCTCACAGTTTTAAATATGTGTATGTGATAAATTCCTGTACGTAGACTGGCTGGGTGAAAGACTATGCAAATTTGTGATTTTGTCAGACATTAACAATTGCTCTCCATAGACAGTGTACCAATTTATACTATTACCAGCAATGAATAAGCCTGCCTGTCTCCGCCCTCTTAACAAACCATTATGTTAGCAAATTTTTGATCTTCGCATATCTAATAGAAGAAAAAAAAATCTCAGTATAATTTTAATGCATTTCTCCATTTATGAGTGAGGTTAAGTATCTGTTAACATGTTTAAGATTTATTTGTATTTCCCTTTCTATAAAGTGTTCAGAATATTTTTCTATTGAGTTGCTAAAAATTTCTAATTTATTGGTGGATCTTCACATATTAAAAAAGTTAGCCCTATGTCTAGAATATAGATGGCAAATATTCTCCCCAACTTGTCATTCATCTTTTAATTCTGTTGTGCATAATTTTCATTATTAAGAATTGTTTGATTTTAATGTAGTTGAATCACTTAATCTTTTATTTTCTATCTTCTAGGTTTGGTTTTGTACTTAGAAAGACCTACTCTAGCCCAAGATTTAGCAGGAAAAATACAAATTTTATCTTGAGTATTTTTATAGTTTTATATTATATCATTTAAATCCTTGGTCCATTTGATATTTATTTTGGTGGAAAGTAGGAGGTGAGATCTTGTTTTTTAAATTTATTTTTAAAAGAGTTCTGTTCAGTATCCCAACATCACTTATGGAGTGGTCCATCTTTTCCTAATTTGAAATCACATCTTTATCATCTAACAGTATGTATTTGAGACTATTTCTGGACTCTGTCTTCTATGCCATTGATAGTCCCTATCTACCCACGTAACAGTATCACACAAGTGCCATGTGACATTATCATCTAGAATCTGGTAATGCTAGATTGCACTTATTTTCCCATATTTTCTAGTTATTTTTGCTAATTTTTCAATATAACTTCAGAATCTCCTAAAATATTCTGTGGGGGTTGTAACTGAGATTGCACTGAATTTAGGTTTGTTTATGATAATTAATCTTCCCAACTAGGTATTCTTTCCCACTTTTTCAATTCTTCTTTTATATCCCATAGTAGATTTACATTCTTAAACAGATAGGTTAGTATTTTATCTCCTGGCATTGTTATATTTAACTGTTGAAATTACAAATGGGGTCTTTAGTCATTCTAAGTGGATATTCAAATATATCCTATTAGAATAATTAAATATCTATATGAATGCTATTAATTTCTATGTATTTTATATCAGCCAGCTCACAAAATTCTAATGTTTGCAATAGCTTTCCAATTATTTCTCTTGGATTAATTAAATGGTTATATTTATGAAAATAGTGATCATTTTAACTCTTTCCAATCCCCAGGGCCCCTTTCCCTCCCTTCTCTAGCTGGATTAGCTGGTGCTTCCAACAGAGCATTGAACGTGATGACGACAGGCCCCGGGTTAGTATTTTCCTGCCTTTAGCGGAAATGCTTCCATGTTTCCCGCTCCACATGATGCCGGCTTTGAGTTGAAACATCTATGCCCAGTACTAGACACAGCTGATCCTGTAATGCAGGTGAAACAGAATCATCAAAGAGTTTCTAAGTCATGTATAGATATTATTATTATTACTTTTTAGATGGAGTCTCACTCTGTCGTCCAGACTGGAGTGCAGTGGCACAATCTCGGCTCACTGCAACCTCTGCATCCCAGGTTCGAGCAATTCTCCTGCTTCAGCCCCCATGAGTAGCTGGAACTACAGGCACCCGCCACCACGACCAGCTAATTTTTGTATTTTTAGTAGAGATGGGGTTTCCCCATGTTAGCCAGGCTGGTCTTGAACTCCTGACCTCAGGTGGTCCGCCTGCCTCAGCCTCCCAAAGTGTTGAGATTAGAGGCGTGAGTCACCGTGCCTGGCCTAGATATTGATATTAATGAGTGCTGTTTCAAGATCTATGGAGATTTTTATGAATATAGTGAATGGTGTTAACAAATATCTTAATATGAAACTCCAAATATTGAATTTTGGATTCCTGAAATAAATCCCACTGTTTAAGTGATATTGCTCTTTGAATATATTACCAGATTCTGTTTTCTAATATTTTGCTTCAGATATTTATTGCTTTTTTATGAAATTTGGTCTGTAGTTTTCCTTTTTCTGCTATTTCTGCAGTTTTGCTGTCAATGTTTGATCCATCGAAAGAATTCTAAAGTTATTCTTGCCACAGGATGATGCAATGGAAACATCAGTGCCCATTAAAGGGTTAATGGAATTCACTGTGAAAGCAAGCCTGGTGGATGTGTTCTGTTTCTCTATTTTGCTCTTTGATTGGTCCGTTTATATGTTCTGTATCTTCTGGAGCCGGCGTTGGTAATTCATATTTTCCAGAAAACTCAACTATTTCACTCAGGCTGTCAATTGTATTCGCAGAGTTGAGCAGGAATCTCTTCTGAGCCTTCGAATGTTTTCTCTTTGGTTTATTCACATGCCCTTCTCCTTTCGGGCAGGAGTTGGTGGGGGTAGGGGGAAGATATTATAATGGGCCATTATTCCCTTTTTTAATTTTCCCCCAAAAGAGTTACCTTTGAATGTACTTGTTTTACTTATTTTCTGTTAAAATTCCTTGATTTCTATTGTTGTGTTTAATTCTTTCCTTTTGCTTTCCTAAGGTGAATTTTTTTAACTTTTTGTTAAGTTTTTAAACTCTTTTTGTTGACTATTTAGTGTATTTTGTTCATTCTTATTTATTAGTATAATTATTTAAAGTTATGAATTTTCCTCTGAGGACTGTTGCAGCTGTCTCTCATTAGTTGTAACACACAATTTCTTAAATTATTATTTTATTTATGAGAGATTCTGAGAGTTTAGTTTTTTTTCCCTTTTTTACTCAAGTGGCTTTATTTTAAAATTATCGGGTAGTGAGGGTTCTGTTTGTTTTATGATTTTGTGGTGAATAATTGTTTTATGATTCTGTAGTCAATTTCTAACTTCACTGCATCATGATCAGAGAATGTATTCTGAGCTATATTTTTTAATGAGTTTTTTCGTCTGCAGTCAATTTTTGCTTGTGACAGTTTAGTTGTCACCTATATAAAGAAGTTGCATTTCCTGTTTGTAGGTCAAAGCACACCATGGTTCTCAGTGATATTTATCTTGATGCGCCCTATTTAAATTATCCATGTCTATAGTTCATTCCATGATCTTGATTTGTCCCGAGATTGAGAAACGAGAAATCATGTCTACTGTTACTCATGAGTTTCCATGAATTTCTCCTTGTATTTCCCGTGGTTTTCATTTTCTGAATGTTAGTGGCTATTATATGATGCACACTCATAAATTATGAGATCTTTTCATTACAATTTTTATTATTATAAAATGACTTTCTCTGTCTCCTTTCATACATTTTGTCTGAAGTCAGCCTTGTCTGAAAATGAAATGAAAATACTACTCCTTGTGTTCTCTTTTTGTCTGTTTGCTTGAAGGCCTTTGCCTGTCTTCTTCTCTTATCATTATTTGTAATGAAAAAAAATTTTTTGAGACAGAGTCTCACAATGTTACCCAGGTTGGTCTCAAACTCCTGGGCTCAAGTGATCCTTCTGCCTCCATCTCCCAAGTTGCTGGGGTTGCAGTGTGCACCACTGTACCTGGATACTGTCTTTTAATTTCAATTTTTCTGAGTCACCCTGTTTCAGGTGTATATTCCACATAACTGAGTTTTGCTTTGTGATTTTCCTTAAAAAAAAAAAAAAGCAGCTTTTTTTCTTTTAATAGTTATTTAGTCCATTTACAAATATAGTTGCAAAAGGTGTGCATAGTCTTATTTCCATCATCATTTGTGACATGCTGCTTTCATTGCATTTTTTCTTTTACTATATATTCTGTTTACATTTCCTGTGTTTACATACCATCACCCAGTTCTAGTTGAGGACACTGTTTTTCTCATTTAGCTTGTTGCCTTGAAATACAGCCTCCATGTACATGTGTGCATGTTGGACACTGTGCAACTAGAGGGAAGCTGAGCCCATGCCACTGACCCCAGCATATTGAAATCTGCTTCTGTTGCTTGTGTGCTTTCATACTCCAGGCTATACCACTTGTGGAATCCAAGTATTAACTTTCCTCTTCTCTTTCCACTTCCACTCTCAAGTGTTGCTAGATAATTTCTGCAATTTCAGAGTCTGTAACTTTTACAGGCACCAGCATTCCCACTTCCCTCTTCATCCTCCAGTCAAGTGAACCCACTGCCAATCTTTTGCCATCGTTTCTTCGTTGATTTCTTTAGGCTAGAATTCATCACAGCTGTCTTTAAGATGGTTCATGAGAACTATATTAACTGAGGTCTTGCAAGTTCAAAATATTGGTCTATTGCCTTTATATTTAATAGTTTGCCTGGGCACAAAATTATTAGTCCACACTTGCTTTCCTTGAGGACCTTGTAGTTGCTGCTCAATGGGTTTCTAGTGTAGACGTTTGCTTTGGAGAGGCCTGAAACTTGTCAGACATTTTTTTCTGAGAGGTATTTTGAGAGATCTTGGTTGGATTGTTATTATTATTTTTTGGCCTGGAGACCCAACCATTATTTCTTTGTCTTTGAAGTCCAATAACATTATTAAATTGCCTTTCTGTGTTTTGATTGTCGCTGTGGTTTGAACATGTTCCCCGGAAGTTCATGTGTTGGGAGCTTGGTTTCTCTCATGGTAGTAGTACTTAGAGAGGCCCTTTGGAAGCACGTGGCTCATAATGGCTCTGCCCTCCTGAATGGATTAATGCTATTGTCATGGAACTGGGCTCCTGATAACGGATCAGTTCAGCCCCCATTTTCTCTGTCTCATGCATTCTCACCAAGCGATGCCTTCAGCCATGGGAAAACCCTCACCAGAGGCTGCGCTGTGCTCTTGAACTTCTCAGCCTCTAGGATCATGAGCCTAGTAAACTTTTATTATTTATAAGTTAACCAGTCCGTAGCATTCTGTCATAGCAGCAGAAAATGGACTAAGACAATGGTTACGCCATTTTATCCTGGGATAATCTGAAGTCTTGAGGTTTCTTTTTATTCTTGGAAAGAGTTTCGGGATTCTATTTTAAAGTATATTTTATTATCTTTTTCTTCAAAAATGCATCTGTGCATATTTTATACCTATTTCCCATCTTCCATATCAACAATTTCTGACTATTCCTTTTTAATTCCATACCCACTTCCATTTCATGTTTGTCACTCTTCTTAGTCCCTGCACTTCAGGAAGGCTCAGTCTTGTTTATGCTCCTTCTGGAGTGGCCTCGACTCTTGTGGTGACTTCACTTCCCCCATCTCTTTCCTGAACTCTAACTGTTATATCATTTTCTTTCCCTGATCATAGAGGCTGTTAGACCTACCATCTCTTCTTCAGCCTCTTGTTTTGTGAAAATGATTTGCTTCAGAACATTGAGTGTCTGTATGTTTTGAGCCATGAAAACACATAAGGTCACAATTTTCATCAGCTCTATGACAGCATTTTTTGATGAACATTCTTTCATCGTTTGCCATTTTAAAAATTCTTTCTTTCTTTTTCTTACATTCTGCTTTTTAGAGTATAAGACTACCTCCTTTTTTCTAAACCAAATATTTGCAGAAAATGTATGTCCGTGAAAGACCAGGGCTGTGTTGCAGACTAACAGAAATTCTTATGGATAGGGGTGTGTGGGTGTGCATGTGCGTGTAAGACAGAGAGTGTGTGTATTCTTTTAGTTCTTACTTCTCAGAGTTCAGCCACTGCAGGATTGCTGGTAATCTGTAGCAACTTCCCTGCTCTGGTGCATCAATAGACACTTTCTGCCGGCATGGCTTATCCATGAGAACTCCCCTCCCACCTCCCATGCCTTTTCAAGCCCAGCACCAGCTCCTACACTTGCTTCTCCTTGCTTCTCACCTTCTTGCAAGGTAACTGAGCTCTGCTGGGCTTGTCCGGGGTCTTTGACTGTGTATGTCTCCTCGTGATATATGTGGAGCCCTAGTTTTATCTTCATAGCATTGGCAGTCCTTCCTCATATATTATTACATAGGGTTATAGATGTCTCCTGATCTCATAGAAGATGACATTTGTATTTCTGCCTCTCCATATCCTAGGCGTTTTGTGTATTTTCTGAGAGGAATAAGCTGTCCTCACACCATCCTCAGAGAATCAAGGAGTCTTAGACGTGCCCATTCCTGTCTAAGAATTATAGCCAATCACCTCGAATTTCTCATGGGACCCAGACTAAGCCTCACCTGGAACCGTGTAGATCAGGCATGAGCCAGGAGACAGAGCTCCTCGTGGGACCTGGACGAAGCCTCACCTGGAACCGTGTAGATCAGGCATGAGCCAGGTGACAGAGCTTTTTCCAGATGCTTTTCTTCCTGCTTTTATTTCTCACTCATTTATTCCTGCTGAAGATAATTTAGAGGAAAAAGAAAGCATGAAAACTTGGAGTGGGAGAGAAACTAGAGGTCAGGAGAAAAAGCTTCAGCAGAACACCTTGAAAAAGATACAGAAATTATAGTTTTGTCAGGAAGAAAACAGGTGAGATGTGAAGGAGGGAACTGATGGGGCCCCTGGGCAAAACTCAGGCTGAGCAACCCGCCGGGGGCAGAAGAGTCCAGGAAGCAGCTCGCGACACGTGAGGTTTGCTCGTTATCCACCCTGACCTAAGGATGTTAACAAGGTTTACTCATGTTTTAATTAAATACCTGAACTCCCTCCATTTCCCACCACAGTGAGGTCAGGAGGAGAAAACATGTACAATACAAGTCAACCTTCAGACGACTGACCTCAAAAGGAGAGGACTCCTATGACGCTGGGGCCACGTGGCCTTTGTCACGCACTCTCCTTACCTCTGACAGCCCTCCCATCATGGTGCAGTCTTCAGAGCATCCTCCCTCCAAACATCTGACGTCATCTCTGCAGCCATCCCCGGCTTTGTGGAGCAAGGAAGCCTAAGTCAGACCACTCGCGCCTGCTGAATTCTAGCTCCTGGTTGTTTATACCCAGTAGAAGGTCCACAAACCACAGACTCTGAAGATGGTGTCTTGGTCATCCTGAGCTTCATCTAGGGCAGGATTGAGGGAGGAACGCTGGCCTCGTTGAGCGCCTACTTGCTCCATGGGGTTTTGGGGATATGGCTGTTGCTTTCACTGCTCCTTGACACCATAGTACACAAGCAGAAGACACCTAATTGGTTTATTTAAAGCCGTGATCAGAATAGTCTGCCATTCATTCTGCTTCCACACATGAGACACAGACTATGCTAACTATTTTAGACAAGAGATTAAGATCTGGGCTCCGGAGGGCTGAGATTTCATCAGGTCACATATAGTCTGGCTTGAAATCAAATTGAAAAATCAATTTAAACCGAACAGAAAAGCATGTCCATAATGCTGGGGAAAAAAACACAGAAACAAATTACTCTTTCTCTTTGTAAGCCGTCTTGGACTGGCGAGTCTTGTTCCCCCATGGAGTTCTCGCCACCATCTTGGCAACTTGGTTGTGAAGTTTGGCAGTCATAGATTTTCTTTTTATTTTTTTTGCTGTTATTAATCTTTCATGTGTGGCATTAGTGCACAATATGTCTGACACCCTAACTGTGTTCTACAATTAGCCTCTGAGTGCCCATGCTAATAACACTGACATTAGCCATGTTCCTCTGAGTATTACACTGCAGTCACCGCCTGACTCGATATAGTGTTTATAATAAAAGACTTGGACCCAATAAATGCAGAGCTATGGTAGCCTAAGGTAAGAGTGCAAAGATGTATTTCTTATTCCCAACATCCAACTGCCTTTGGGACTCAGTTAAACAACATTTTACTATTTTGACTACTATCGAATAGAATATTATATTTTTCTCCTCTGTGAGAAATTTGCAAAACCTAGTTGAGTCTTTGATAGACAGGATATAAGCCTCATAAATATCACCTGAAATTGATTATACTGTGAATCCACTGGGAGGAACAAGAGAATAATTATTAATGCAATATTAGCTCCTGGCAAAATACTATCTTTTACATTTTACTGCACAGATGACATGTCCTAGTGCACATAGTTACATTGTATTGGTTTCTGACAGCTTGGTAGCTATTTTCAAAGGCTTTCAGCTGGTGTTACCCCAGACTGCAAAGCAAAATGAGTAAGATAAGTGAAGGTTATGTGATGATGCTCCCTTGACCAGCAAATGAGGGCACCATGCCATATCTCTCTACCAACCGTCCACTGGTCAGCAGACATAGGCACTGTGCCACATCACTCTACCAACCGTCCACCGGTCGGCAAACGCAGGCGTCATGCCACATCTCTCTACAAACCTTCCACTGGTCAGCAAACATGGGCACCGTGCCACATCTCTCTACCAACCTTCCACTGGTCGGCAAACACAGGCACCGTGACACATCTCTCTACCAACCATCCACTGGTCGGCAAATGCGGGCACCATGCCATATCTCTCTACCAACCGTCCACTGGTCGGCAAACACGGGCACCATGCCATATCTGTCTACCAACTGTCCACTGGTCGGCAAACGTGGGCACCGTGCCATATCTCTCTACCAACTGTCCACTGGTTGGCAAATGCGGGCACCGTGCCATATCTCTCTACCAACTGTCCACTGGTCAGCAAACGCGGGCACTGTGCCATATCTCTCTACCAACCGTCCACTGGTCGGCAAACACAGGCACTGTGACACATCTCTCTACCAACCGTCCATTGGTAACCACTTCAAAGCGTAGTTCGTCTTTAAATATTTCTTTTCTCAGAAAATCATGGTTTAAAATATGATTACTGACACATCCTAATCTTTCTCATGTATTTCTTCAAAGAGAATTTCATTTTCTAAGTGCAATTCCCCCATACAATTTTCTAAGTACAACAGAAAATAAGCACGGGATTCATGACTTTGCCTGGCGACTCTCGTAAACAAGGCATGCATGCCATTCTCCCCCAAGACACACAGACCAGACGGTGTGAAGATGAACACACCGACCAGGTGTGAAGATGAACACACAGACCAGACGGTATGAAGATGAACTCCCAGTCGGGACAGAGCCATGCGCCACTGCGTCCAGACCAGATAGTGTGAAGATGAACTCCCAATAGGAGCAGAGCCATGGGCCACTGTGTCCTCAGGGGCCCTGCCCTTCCTGGGTCTCAGCCCCTACTCCCTGCCCTCCTCCATCGGCAGCACTCAACCCTGGCCCGCCCACCCTCAGCAGAAGAGACCCCAGCAGCTCTCGCTCCATGTGCTGGCCTCAGGGAGGCCAGTTCCTTGTATGGAGCTGAGTGGCCACTGTGTTTGCTGTGTCCTGTCCTAGGTGAGCCACCTCCAGCATCCAGACCAGGCCTCACTGCTCAGACCAAAGCTTTGCCGTTGAAAAGGATCCCCAAGCCCAGTCATGTGCGAGGCCCTGCCACAGCTGATCATTTCCACCCCCGGCACCTCTCTGGCTCCACGATGGGGAGCTTGCCCTTCACCCTGGGCCCAGGAGGCCTCCTGCTGAGCTGACCTTCATCCTGGGCCCAGGAGGCCTCCTGCTGAGCTGACCTTCATCCTGGGCCCAGGAGGCCTCCTGCTGAGCTGACCACGCTTTTCTGCCAGGGTGGACTTCGCGGCCTCTCCCATTGCAATGCCCTCACCCGCAGCCATGTAAACGGCTGCTTTCAGGGCCTGATCTGGTATGAATCCACAGTTCAAATCCGCAGCGGGCCAGCTTTCACCTATGAAGACCCTCTAGACACACTGCAAAGGTTAGTCTAACTTTTCAAACAAGGAAATGGGTGTGAAGAGGACTGTGACCAACCACTGCCCCTCCTCACTGGTCAATGAAGGCAAACCATCTTCTGAGACGTGGCTCTCCAGACACGCACCAGCCCTGTCCTGCCCCGGATCACATAGGGCGAGAAGCCAGGCCAGTGGGCCAGTCCCAGGCCCTTGGGTGTGCCCGACACCAAAGCCAGGGTGCTGCAGCCTCTGCTTCATGATTGGCCTAGGTCACTAGTGGTCAACACCCGGTGATCAGTACTTGGTGTCCAGTGGTCATTACCCGATGCCCAGAGGTCAGCACCTACCTCGTGCTAAGAGGTGAGCACCTGGTATCCAGCAGTCATTACCTGGTACCCAGTGGCCATTACCTGGTGCTCAGTGGTCATTACCTGGTGCCCAGTGGTCATTACCTGATACCCAGCAGTCATTACCTGGTATCCAGCAGTCATTACCTGGTGCCCAGTGGTCATTACCTGGTACCCAGCGGTCATTACCTGGTTTCCAGCAGTCATTACCTGGTACCCAGCGGTCATTACCTGTGTCCAGCAGTCATTACCTGGTGTCCAGCCATCATCACTTGATGTTTAGAAGTCATTACCGGGTGCCCTGCAGTCACCACTTAGTGTCCAGAGGTCATTACCTAGTGCCCAGCAGTCATCACCTTGCACCCACGGCCAGCTCCTGGTGCCTAGCTGTCATCTCCTGGTGCCCAGTGGTCATCAGTGGCCCTCAGGCTTCACAGCCATGGAGACTTTTGCCTGGGAATATTCTTCAGCATGGAGTTTTGTTAGCATATACTAGAAAATTCAAAAACAAAAAGCCCAGCTTGCTGTGAGCACCTTTTGTGAGCATTCCATTTGAGCAGAGTCCAAATATATTTAAAAACCGCAAATTCCATGCATTTTACAAATGACTTTTGTTGTTGTTGATGTTGAGCTTTTTTAATTTTCAGTAATGCCCAAGCATGTGGTTCCCTCTAGATGGTTTTTCTAAATCTTGATCCCTTCTGCTGCCAGAAATTAAAACAAAAAGGCTGTGTGGCTCCCTTATTCTGACTCCCAAGGGTCCAGAAGGAAGCCATTGTTAACTACAAACGACATTGAATACCTCACTTGGTACGGGTTTTCCACTCAATTCTAATTATTAATAATTACCCTAAAGTTTTGGAGCTGGGTGTAAAAAGCAATATTCTTGTTCCTACACCAAAGGATCCTGTCCCTTCCCAATTACCCCCGGCGAGGCTTCCAGAGAAAAAGGAAGGGGCGGGAACGCTTATGCCAGGGTACATTGTTTTAGGAAATAAATATATTCATGGAATATTGTGCCAGCTATAGCTTATTTTTAATAAATCACGAGAATTAACCAGACCCCAAATAATAAACCCTTTGATATATCAATCACTCTTTATAAATAATCATCTGTTCTCTGATCTGGAGATTTTTAATCATATTTTTATACATTTGACTTTAGTAAAGTAGGACGATTTCATAATTAAACAGGAATACAATTTTTTTCAGGTCATCTTGGAAACATGATCTCATGCAGAGATTTGAAATAAAGCCTGATGCTTTGACAAACCTCCTATATGGGGACCCTGTAAACACACCAGTTCTGGCATTAGGCAGAGAGGCCAAGGAACCTGCCCTCCTGGGCCTGGGGTCAGACCTGGCCATATAGTGCGGTGCCAGAGCACCTGTGACAGATGGCCAGCCCCTGACACGCCTGATCCATCCAAAAACGTCACCCGAGACTGGCAGACCAGCATGTTCCAGCCTCACTGTTGCTAAATTGAGGTGCAAAAGCTGCCATGATCCCTAACCCTTCCCAGCTTCCAGCAGCTGAATCCTGCAGAAAAATGGGCTCATCTAATTTCAGATTTCAATTCTGTAAACTTGAAAAACAATATAGAAATTAAGCTTGGTACAGAATGTGCAAACTTTTCAAAATTGCTTTTCCAAAAGAGAAAAAGATAGGTTTGTGTTGTTCAAGTGTTGATGAAGTTTTACAGATAATGTTTTTTTTTTGTTTCACAATGATTTCTTTATTTTCATTCTCCTTTTCTCTTTCTTCCTTTCTTCCTTCCTCCCTTCTTTCCTTCCTTCCTTCTTTCCTTCTTCCCTTTTCTTTCTTTCTCTTTCTTTCTTTCTGTCTTTCTGTCCTTCTTCTTTTCTCTCTCTTCCTTTCTTTCCCTCTCTCTTTTTGAGTCAATCGATTTGAAACAGTAAGCACCCAGGTAGTCAACTCACAGCTCAATCAGTCATGGCACCATGAAAGAAATGGTGAAGCCAAGGGCAGCCACTGTTATCAAAATGATGGTGAAACCCCCATAGAGCATCTGCTTTTTGGATCGTAATAGGGACACTGGCAGAGTGGGCATCTCAAGGGGCTTGGTCCCCTGGTGGAAATCCTGCCCTCCAAGCCGTGCTGCCTCTTGAGGCTGTTTCAGGGACATAGGATGACAATCCATCACTGCCTCTGATTGGCAGAATCGGGATTTATGAAATCAGTGGTGGAGTGAAACTGGCAGAATTATTCTGCTATCAACCCTGCCAAAATGGAGAGGGAGGGAACTGAGACTTCCCTCATTTTCCCTCCCACTGTTACAGCACTGTATTTAATTGACTTACAATTTTTTCCTAATATAATTCTTTATGAAACCTGCCTTAAGCAAAGGACCCATGATTGTTCACCGAGGGTCGTGCCTCATTTGTTCCTGTAGATTGTGCCTAATTAACGTTAACTTGTCTGTACATAAAAAGTACAATCGGCTGTCCTTTCCAATTTAATTCCGACAGTTTAATCGAATCTGTATTCTTTCAAAAATAATTAGATCATTTACACTTCATTAACATGTAATGTAATGTTGGGACATTCATCATAATGATTTCTTATTTTTCTTGTGCAATATTATCTCCTCTAATGAAACTGTTAACACCATGCGTGCCTTAATTAGCTGTATCATATCACTGACAATTTCTGAATAAAGCCATTTTTACAGATGAAATTGAATTATCTTGGTAGGTATATTTTCAGCAGAATCTATTCTTTTCTTATTGAAAAATACCTTCCTATGGTCCAACCTCACAGTGCTGTGGGCCCATCATAGCAGCCTAATACCGACCCAGTGGGCAGGAAGGGCCAGTGTCTCTCCCGTGCTGGAACGCAGCAGAGCCAGCTCTTCATGCAATGTGAAGCGTGGCCTCCTGGGCTGCCATGTACACCGTGATCAGGAGGAAAAGGGCATAGGTATGTGATGTGGCCAACAGGTAACAAGCAGCGCTGCTCTAACTTAGAGAGACAGAGAAGTAAATCCACAGAAGGCTAGACATGTGGTGCCCTCAGAACAAAAAAAGGAAGCTGCAGACCCACCTGGCTCAGGTAGGCACGTGAGATGAAGTTGTAGACACACCTGGTAGGCAGGTGAGATGCTGCAAACCCACCTGGCTCAGGTAGACAGGTGAGAGGAAGCTGCAGACACACCTGGTAGGTAGGTGAGATAAAGCTGTAGACACACCTGGCTCAGGTAGGCATATGAGATGAAGTTGTAGACACACCTGGTAGGTAGGTGAGATAAAGCTGTAGACACACCTGGCTCAGGTAGGCATATGAGATGAAGTTGTAGACACACCTGGTAGGCAGGTGAGATGCTGCAAACCCACCTGGCTCAGGTAGACAGGTGAGAGGAAGCTGCAGACACACCTGGTAGGTAGGTGAGATAAAGCTGTAGACACACCTGGCTCAGGTAGGCATATGAGATGAAGCTGCAGACACACCTGGTAGGTAGGTGAGATAAAGCTGTACACACACCTGGCTCAGGTAGGCATATGAGATGAAGCTGCAGACACACCTGGTAGGTAGGTGAGATAAAGCTGTAGACACACCTGGCTCAGGTAGGCATATGAGATGAAGCTGTAGACATACTTGGTAGGCAGGTGAGATGCTGCAGACATGCCTTGCTCAGGTGGGCATGTGAGATGAAACTGCCATCTCACCTGGCTCAGGTATGCAGGAAAAAGGCCACTTACCAGGCTGTGGGCCACCCTTAACCACAGGTTATAGTTATGCCATCCACAACAGTATATTCAGACAAAGACCACTCATCGTAGGAAGGGTGGCATCTGATCCTAAGCTGAACTCTTGCCTGGGACCCAAAAGGACAGGCAAGTGGAGGGAGGTGGACCCACGGGAATCCACTGCATCTGCTGAGCTGCTTAAGAGGAAGTTCAGAAAGCGAGGAAGGGAAGAACAGGCTGAAAGGGCTCTTCCTGTGCAGGAACTGCTGCTGAGATGCCCATACCCAAGTCTTCATCTCCAAAGTCTGTGGATACCTCTTCTCATACTCACCCCCTTCTCTCTCATCTCTAACCACTCGGCCTCATTTTGCACCTGCACCACTTACCTCTCCCCCAGCTTTATTAAGGTATAGTTGACAAATAAAAAGCATATCTATTTATTGCATGCCACGTGATGTTTTGATATATGTATACATTGTGAAAGGATTAAATCAAGCTAATTAACATATCCATCACCTCATATACTTATTATTTTTTATAGTGAGAACATGTAAGATCTACTCTCTTAGCAAAGCTCAAGTATAGAGTACATTGTTATCTCCCCAACCTCTTCCCCAAAAATCCCAGTAAATTCCGGTAACTACCATTCTGTTCTCTGTTTCTACGAGTTCACCTCTTTCAGACATGAACATATAAGTGAGATTACACAGTATTTGTCTTTTGAGTCTGGCTTATTTCACTTAGCATCCTGTTCTCCAGGTTCATCTGTGTTATCACAAATGACAGGATTTCCTTCTTTGTTGAGGCTGAAGAGAATAAAGACTCCACCAGAAAACAACCATTGGAACTAATAAATTAATTCAGTCAAGTTGTAAGAGACAAAATTATCAGCAAAAATCAGTAGAGTTTAAGAAAACAATCTCATTTATAAACATAAAGAAACAGGAATAAATTTAACCAAAGAGGTAAAAGATCTGTATAGTGAAAACAAGATATTGATGAAAAAAATTGAAGACATCCTGTGTTAATGGATTGGAAGAATTAATATTGTTAAAATTACCATATTAGCCAAAGTAATATGCAGATTCAATGCAATCCCTACCAAAATGCCTAATGACATTTTTACAGAAATAGAAAAAAATCTAAAATTTATATGGGACCCCCCAAAAAAAATACCCAAATAGCCAAAGCAATCTTGAGCAAGAAAAACAAAGTTGGAGGCATCATACTTCCTGATTCCAAAACATACCACAACCTCATAGTGATCAAAATAGCATGCAACTGGTATAAAACGGACACATAGACCAATGGAACAGAATGGAAAGCCCAAAACTAAATCTACACATTTAAGGTGAGTTGATCTTCAACAAAGTTGCCAAGAACACACAATAAGGAGAGTCTCTTCAATAAATGGTGTCAGGATAACTGGATATCCACATACATATGGAATGCTATATAAAAAATTGACTCAAAACGGATTAAAGATTTAAACATAAGATGTGAAACTATAAAACTACCAGAAGAAAACAGGGGGAAAGCTCTATGACATTGGTCTGGGCAATAATTCTTTGAATATGACCCCAAAAGCATAAGCAACAGAAGCAAACATAGACAAAATGGGACCAGATCAAACTGAAAAGCTTCTGCACAGCACAGGAACAATCAATGGAGTGAAGAGGCAGCCCACAGAATGAGAGAAATATTTGCAAATCAGGCATCTGATAAGGGATTAATATCCAAAATATAGAAGGAACTCAAATAACTCAACAGCAAGAAAACAAATAACCTGATTTAAAAATGGGCAAAGAACCTGAACAGACATTTCTCAAAAGAAGACATGCAAATGGCCAAGAAGAATATGAAACAAAGTTCAGCATCACTAATCAAGAGGGAAGTGCAAACCAAAACACAATGAGATATCATCTTACACCTGCTAGAATGGCTACTATCAAAAAGCAAAAGATAAGTGAAGGTGAGGATGCAGAGGAAAGGGGCCCAGTGCACACTGTTATTAGAAATGTATGCTAATGCAGCCGTTATGGAAAACAGTATGGAGCTTCCTCAAAAAACAAAAACTAGAACTACTCTATGATCCAATAATTCCACCACTGGGTATGTATCCAAAAGAAATGAAATCAATATGTCAACGAGATATCTGCATGCCCATGTTTATGGCAATACTATTCACAATAGCCCAGATATGGAATCAACTTAGGAGTCCATCAATGAAAGAATGGATAAAGAAAATGTGGTGTAATATATATACACAATGGAATACTATACAGCCTTTAAAAAAGAAGATCCTGTCATTTGCACTTGCCTTCCAATTGGATGACTACACACCTGTCCTTGCCCTGTTTCCCTCAGGATCTGTCCAAGATGCAAGTTGATTAAGTCACCCATCTGCCAGCAGCCCTTTGGCAGCTCCTGCACCTTTCAGGATAAATTTCACCTCCTATGTTAGCCCGCATGGACCCCAGCTCAACCCCTGCCATCTCCTAGCTCACCTGCAAAAACACTTGGCTTCAGCCATGCCACATTGTTCTTCACCTCTATCCCTTCACAACACTATTCCTTCTACCAGAAATTCCTTTCCCAAATTACTTATTTATTGAACTCCTTCAAAACATGGCTCAGATGGTGCCTCCTCTGGAAAACTTATCCAGATTTTGAGTCTCATTCAGATACCACTGGACTATGTGTCTCTAGAGCAAGCTGTAGATGCACAGGTGTTCACATTGCCATTTAGTTCCTACAACTCTAGATATGAAACTAGTATTCTGGATATAAAATGCACCCTGGATTCAAAAGGATTCTTCTCACAAACTAATAAGAAAGTAGCACAAATAGTCAGGAGACATGGATATGAGTCCCAGTGCTGAGAGCTGTACCTGCTCTAGTGCTCACTTAACCTTTGTGAGCCTCAGCTTTTTCATGGGTAAAATGGAGGTTATAATATCTACCACTCAGGTTTGTGAGGTTCAAATGAGAAAACCCACTGAAGAGTGCTTCGTGGAGTATAGTAAGGCATCTATAAATAGGAGTTGCTATTTCAGCTCCATTAACAACATTACCCAGCAAATCTTTATTGGGCACCAGTGGTGTGTGAGCCATGCATGAGCCAGTGCGCCTTGAACACTTCCCCATTCCTGAGTGCAAGAGTGTGAAACTGAATATCCAAGACTCACCTCCATCCCACTTTATCTAGCCTGCAGGGTTTCTAGTCTCCCACACATTGTAAAATTTCCAGAGCCAGAAGCAGGATCCTAGACACACAAATTCTTGTAGCTCATTCTTCTAGAAAAGGCGACTCAAGTTCAGCTGCCCATGAGAGTTCAGGATAGGGTGGAGAGGTGCATTAGTCTGTTCTCACACTGCTGTAAAGGACTGCCCAAGACAGGGTAATTTACATAGGAAAAAGGTCTAATTGACTTGAAGTTCCACGTGGCTGGGGAAGCCTCAGGAAACTTACAATCACGGCAGAAGGAAAAGCAAACACGTTCTTCTTCACATGACGGCAGGAAGGAGAAGTGCTGAGTAAAAGGGGGAAAAGCCCCTTATAAAACCATCAGATATTATGAGAACTCACTCACTATCACCCGAACAGGAAGGGAGAAGCCACCCCCGTGATTCAATTACCTCCCACTGAGTCCCTCCCACAACATGTAGGGATTAAGGGAACTACAAGATGAGATTTGGATGGGGACACAGCCAAACCATCTCAAGAGGTGACATCTGCCCTCCATATCCAGGAGGTCAAGGGCATCTCCGGTGACAACGGGAAGGATGGCTTCCAGTGAGGTCGGGTCGTGCCCAGAGTATGGGAACCGCACATGCACCGGGTGGTGTGCTTTCCACCCAAGAATTTGGAAGCCAGTTTCCCTGCTGTGCTCCTTCCATGGGAAGCCGAGTCTACCTACGTGAGTCACACAGAAACTGTAACAAAGCAGCAAGGTGGGAAATGGTAAAAATATTGCTTGGGTAGAATCCAATCTTTGACCCAAAGATTATTATATACATGGTATTTGTATTGTTCTAAAAAATGGCATAAAAGGAGAAGGAGAAAATGTCTTCCTCTAAACCTGGCCTAGGGGTTGAAGCTATTCACACCAAAGTCCTAAAACAGGAATCCTCTGTCTTGATCAAGCTAGTTAACTGGTAGATTACCTACAAGTACAAAACCAGGAAGCCAAAGCTAAAATGGAATACAATGGGAAACCCCTGAGAAAATCATGATCATACTACCTACATTTTCTGTGTCCGGAGAAACATGCTGTCCCTGCGGCATGGGTGCATCAATGGTTCGTATCCCATCGGGCTGTTTGGATTTGCTGTTGGAGTTCTTGGCTCGGGTGTGGCCACAGTTAAACACCCCAGTGTATGTGAAAGGCACAGACCCCTGCTGCACACAGCTCTGTGTTTGCTCTGGTGGTGGCTGCTTTTACCACCAAGCATGTCTCAACCTCGTTCTATTTACTTTCTCCATCTTTTCCCCCACCATTAACCAAACAAAAAACATATGTCGATTTTTAGTTCTGCAAAGAAAATGGAGGACAATGTGGAATATGACCATTTCAATGTTATTTAAACACCTTTTCTTTACTTCCTCTTCCCTGGACGTGTGTGAAAAGAAGGCTGGTGCAACAGGACGGGAAGGCAGAGGTGGCCAAAGATTGCTCTCGTGCGTGGAGGCTTTTGAAAGCAGCGAGCGTAATTGTCCTGCACACATTTTGGGGAAGCAAGGCTACTAATTAACTGCTAGTGCATCAATTAGTTATAACAGCTGTAATAGCGCACAGACAATGGCGTGAAGCTATGTGCTGCTGTGCCTCTCCTCACTTTGGGTGGGCATTTTTTTTAGCTTTTGCTTTGAAGATTTAAGTTAATAATTTATCCCTAATGAATTTAATCTTTCTGTTTCTCTGGTACATAGGGCACTTAATGGATGAGAGAAACAATTGTGCCATTAACACAATTTTGTTTTAAAGAAAATTTTCAACATTGAGAGCAATATTTTTATATCAGTGTCTGCAAAGGCACATTAATGAATTGAGCTACTTCAGCAAAGACATTGAAAAGAGGTCAGGCTAAGATGAAGTTATAATAAGGAGGAGATTTGTCTTTGTTTGGTCACGTGACATCTCATGAAAATATAGTTCCATCTTCTATAACATATAGAAGCTTGTGCAATGTACATAGCTATGAGTAAAAGGAATTCACAACTGTTGGGGCTAGGAAATGACACCCTAAAGCGAAGGCCTCAGAAGCAAAGTGTCTCTAAGCATCTCCCGCCCCTGTGTCTCTCAGCCTCATCTCTCCCAAAGCTTCATCTCTGCCATAGAACCTAAAAAGGTCACTCTGCTTCCCCGGCCTTTCTGTATAAGGCCTGGCCTAAAGAGATCTCTGCCCTACATTGTCTGATGGAGGTCCTAAACCCCACCAATTCCACAAGGTCTTGCCTCATCCTAGGAAGAAGAAGCAGTGCCTAGAGGCCAAGACGAATCTGAAGAGAGGGCCCTGGAGGCTCCCCTCACTCTAGCACCACAGAGCACAGACAGCCTTGGGGGCTCCCCTCGGTCCAGCACCATGGAGCACACCCATCTGCCAATCCCATTGCAGGAACATGGCCGTCCCTGCTTCACTGAACCTACTCATAAAATCAGACCACTTCCACCCTTGTATCTTTGGGTCTTCCTTCTGAAGGCTTCTGTGTCACATAAAACTATGATCAAATCAATCTGTTATGCTTTTCTCTTTGTTAACTTGTCTTTGTTATTGGGCTTTTGGCCATGACCCTTAGGATGGGGAGGAAAGAAATCACCCCCTTTCTGCTCCACACAGTGAAGCAAAATTGTCTATAAGCCCAACTTCTTATTTCTGTTTGATAGGGAAAGATGATACACAGAAGTAAATCTATTTGCTGAAACAAATTCCAAGTAATAAAAACCCTCCTGGATGCTTCTGCAGCTGTCCACACCCCAGAGAGATGCTCTCATAAGCAGCGCCGGGAACCACTCTCCCTCTCCCTGCTCCGTAGTGGAACGAAGCCCCACGCGTTCCTCTCAGGCTCTTTGGTGTCTCCCGTGTGGCCTCAGAGCCCTCCCTGCTGCCCGTTCACACTCTGTATTTGACTAGTGGCCGGGCCTGGGCAGCACCTTCTGACTGGACATGCAGCCCGGGCACTTGACCCTTGACCAGGGGCCAGAGGCGAATGTGGCCACCACGCAGGAGGCAGGTGCTGCAGAGGAGGGAGGCTGGCTGTGATGGAGGAGGCAGGCCATAGCACCCAAGTGCAGAAAAAGTTGTACTTGGCAGCTTTAAAATATTTGCATTACTGAAATATTTCAGTTGAGAAACAGTTTTTAAAGCCATGATGTTTGGGAAAGTGCTTCGGTGTCTTTGAAGCTGGGTGAACAGGAAGCCTGGTCTGACTGAGGCACTTCCAGACTTTGAACTATGAAAAGCCATTGCTGCTCTGAGTTCTGCTTGACACATGGGGACCATGTGAGCAGGACAAACGAAACACAGCAACAGGAGCGGGGTCAGGAAACGGTGCTGATTTCCCTGAGGACAGAGCATGGGTCAGGCTGAGGCCAGCAGGCTCTTCAATTCTGGCTCTGGGAAATGGGTGTCCACCAAAGACAGACAAGGTGGGTCTCCAGAAGTTTCTGTCGGGAGGGTCGTGTGAGCCAAGCAGGATTAACTCCACGGCTAGGAAGGATCGCTTAGGACTCCCGAGTCGCCAGGCAAAACAGGTGCCAAAGACCCCTCCTCAGGTCAGGGATTGAGTGAGAAAAGCAGTGTGGGCTGGAAAGCCATGGCGGTTGTGGGGGTGTCTGCACACGGCATCAGCCCCTGACAAGCCAGGAGGTCAAAGATGACCCTGAAGCCGGCAATGGAAAGGGGTCCCAAGGCGAGGAGCGTGGGCACCATGACAGAGGCCGTCTCAGGTGCGTCGCCAGCTCCCAACTAGATGTTGTGTCCAGGCTCGAAGGCCCCTACATGGTGTTGAACACCTGGGTGGGCCTGGCCTGGCCATGTGGCAGATTGGCAGATAAGTGCTCATCTGCAAATAAGAGCCTCACACGCCTGCCTTGTTTTCTCTCTGTGTAGATGGCAGCTCCGAGTGCAAGCTACACGGAGTTCTCCTCCTTTCTCATCTTAGAGAAGTCATCTGTTCCGGTGGAAGAACAGAGTATTCCCCTAAAATCACAATTCAAGGCAAATAGTGTCAGCATCTTTTTTCTGAGGCCAAGGAGTTTTTAGTATTTGTTAGACTGGCCTTTGTGGTTTTCTGCATTTTCTTTCAGACTTTCCAGATAATGTCACTGTTTGTGTGCGGACAGGTTAAACAGCATGGCCATGGGCTTCAGAGAGGCACAAGAGTGATGCCCAGGCATGGGGCACCGGGCAAGAGGGCCAGCCTGGCGCACACCACCGCTCACCTGGGTGGCCTCAGTGTTTTCTCCAGGGAAAGCTGGGGGTCCTAGACCTGTTTTGCCAAAGTCGTTTGATCATGGACAGAAAAGGTGAGAAGCGAACTGGGTCACCTGGAAATCAGAAGGCCGGGGATAGGTGGCCCAGGCTGGAGCCACCCCTAAAGATACCAGCGCTCCCATCTCCATGGGAAGAGGGAAGGGCTGTGCCAGGGCCCTGAATCTACCTTTGCTCCTAACCGGGGCCGGTGTGGAGGGTCCAGGTTTCCTTTTCTCTCCTCTCGTCTTGCTTCTCCCCCTTGTTGTCGGTACCCCGCGGCGTCCTCCCCACTCTGATTTCTTCCATCCCCATCTTCCCAGGGCATGGCCTCCACACTCCCAAGGCAGCTCTGAGGGGCCGACAGGAGTGCTTCCCTCTGGGCCCACAGGGATCACGTCCTCGTGGGGCCGTGAAGGAGGGCAGCGTCTATAAAGTAACCCTCACTATGGAAAAAGTCCTGATGTCGGATTAGGGAGCTGGGGCCCAGCCCAGCTCGCAGCCGGTGAGACACAGTCTTCCCAGAGCGCAGCGAATCCTGCCTTCGTGTTCTGCATTGTGCCCCACGACATGACACCTGCACCTCTCCATCTTCAGCAGACAAAGGGGCACTAGAAAGCAAGCCATGGAGAGAATTCGGTAGAAGCCAGGAACCTGTGAGCCTGACACCTAGGCGCCTGTGACCTGCGCCCTGTGACCTCTAACCTACGGCCCTTGATCACGCTGCCTCCAGGCATTCTCTGTGGATGACATTGAGCAAGTTCCTGAAGCCCTGGAGCCCCCATGTCTCCACCTGAAGAGCAGGGCCCAGCTCACCCTGAGGATCAGCGGCCCCCATATCTCCACCTGGAGAGCAGGGCCCAGCTCACCCTGAGGGTCAGCAGTGACCCGTCGGCATGCACCCGTGGGATGGGGAATGGACGGCTGCAATTGCCTAGGTGCAGGGACAGGGAGGGTCCCCAAGAGTGCATATCCCCCTCACACCCCGTGCCTGGCTCCCAGCCCGCCTGCAAGGCTCGCAATCCACGCGTTTCTGCTTTAACACCGACACTGGAAAAGCCAGGCAGATGTTTCCACCCCTGTGCTTCACCTGAGCCCTAAACGCAGGCCCAGGTCACAGCTGATGTCCGGGGCCTGGGGAGCTGCCTGTGGCCACCTCACCCACGCTAGGAGGTGCCTCTGGGGATGCGACAGCCTGCAGGAGCTCAGGATTTTCTCCCTGGCTTGGCCCTGAGGGGCTCCGGGCAAGCAGCAGTGCCCTGAGGGTGGCAGCGTCATGCCCGGGGCCGGCTTTTGAGTCCAACCTTCTCCCTGTGGACATGGGTCCAAGGAGGGCTGCACTGGGCCCCCACCATGCTGAGGCTCCCCGGACCTCTCCTTACAGCTTCCCTCAACACTCCCTGGAATTCACAGCTGTCCTGAGGTGGTTCACCTTTGAAGATTATTAACGAGAGTTCTTTATTCTGAACTCGAGGAGAAGGAACCCCAACATGACTGACATGTGCCAGCTTCCATACAGGGTGAGGCCGCATCCTGGGTCTCTCTGCAGGTGAGGCTGTGCCCACCATGGGCTGCTCTGCCAAAATTCGCCAGGAGCCAGAGGGTCTGCCGAAGCCGTTACCTGGAGGTGAAGAGGATACGTGGATATGGCTGTGCCAGGGGTCTGGACGGCTGCACGTGCTTTCCTCCAAGGACATGGCTTCATGGCTGTTTACAGACATTCCTGAATCCAGACCATTGATTCCACATTTGATGTGAAAAGAAATTAAAGGTCTGGTCTCATTAGATAAACTGGTTCTGGGGAAGGATCACATGGAGAAGCTCTCCCCTTTTGTACGACACTGAATGGCCACGGCAGGCAGCTCCTGGCACACAATTGATTTTGAGCCGAGTTTTGTCTGAAAGATGCTTCTAGATTATGGCAAGAAAGCATTCTATAATCCTCCTGCCAATGCAGTTATGTTTAACAGACATGCAACTCTTATCACTGATTGATAACACTTAACTCAAAACATATTTCAGCTTTAGGAATGTCAATATCCGGCCTCTGAGTGAAGGTGACCCCTGCCCCACGTGTTTGCTAAGTGTGTGCCATGGTTTGCTGGTAAATTTGTACGGGTGGTTGTGTGGGAAGGCTGTTATGGATTTGCTATCTTAGCCTGAAGTGTTTGCTGCTGATTATGTGATTAAATCAATAATAATTTCTGCTTGGATCCTGCGCTTCTCCACTCATCTTCTGGCCCAGGCTGTGGAGCAGAACAATGCGCCCAACACCGGAGCCGAGGGGCTTTGTTGTGGGGAAATGTCAGAGGTGTGGCAGGGGCCTCCGGATCTCCTCTGAAAGCAAAATATTGTAACAGCTCTGCAGGTAAACAAACGGGTGGCCTGTGCTGCAGCCGGAACCCGACAGGTGGGGGCAGGGCCGCCTGATGGATGGGGCTGTTGATTCCAGCTTCACCTGAAGTCCCATATTAAACAGATATTTGTTTACTCTGACGAGGGGCGTTTACAGTTAAACGGTCAAGGGGCTCACTAGCCACATCTGGCCTTTAACTCACACAGGCAGTTTCATCTCACAAGGTGTGAAGGCCACCTGGCAAGCAGGGACCAGGGCTGTGCCCGCAGGGCAGGGCCCCAGGGACTCTCCATCCAGTCCCCCCACCCACACCCAGGTCCCCCTGGAGGACACACGTCCCCTGCTTCTTACTTTCTTGTCTCTGGGTGTCCTCAGTAGCACAGGCAAGTAGCTTCGTTTACAGCAAAGGGCATCAGAAATGCTGCCTGCACCACCCCCCTGTCAATCCGTGGCGGCCGGAAGGAACTGGGCTCCGGGGGATTCCTCCTCCATCTGCCCTGGTGCTCTGGTGGCTGGGGAGTCTTTACCTCACCCACAACATTTTTACCACCCGGCTCTCAGCAGGGACATTGGGACAATCCAGTCTCCCAGGGAAATCGCGGGGACAACAACCGATATTTGAAAAACCAGAACATCTGGTCAGTCACTTTCTCCCATCTGGGTAAACAGAGCTTTGTGAATAAGCCATGTTCGAACACTGAGGGAAGCAAAGGTATTTTCAATGGGGATGGGCTGGCTCTGGGCTCGGGCCTCAGCCCTGGGAATGTCGTGCCCGGCGGTGGGCCACTTTGCTGCTCAGTGCTTTTAAACAACAAATTGCTCCCGGCGATGTCAAATATCACTTTTTAAAAACATAAGACAGCCCCAGGGACAGTGATCATCATTGTGTTTGAAAAAGGCAAGTTTCCTTTGCTTCTTGCGTTGAGAGCCAATTCAGGATTTATCACTCGTATGCAATGGTAATTGTAATTGCTATTTACCTATTGGGAATTCGGCTTTTAGAAAAAGGATTATTTCATTGGAAGAGGGGGCCAGGGGAGAAAACGCTCTCCGTTGGAGAACGCGCGGAGACCGCTCCTCAGGCCTCTGAGGCGGGAATTAGGTGGCGGCCTTCCCTAACAGGCAGCTTGCGTGCCCCGGTGATCAGCTGTAATTATGGCTGTACAAAGTAGCAGAGTGCCTTTCCAGGCTCCCTCAAAAGACTGGGGTCTTCCACTCCAAACTGTCAGTGCATTTCCATGAAAATAAAAGGCAGCCCCAGCCATGGACATACAGGAGAGCCTGCAGTCAGTGGAGCTGGTCTGCGTCACGGGTCCCTGGAACTGCAGCTCCCAGACACTACAGGGCCACCAGCTCCTCCCTGGCCCAAGAAGAGTCCAGAGAAATTTTTACTTTGTTAAATGTTTTTTTTTTTTTTTAACTTTGTTAAATTTTTAAAAGGGGGAAACTGGTAGACAAGCATCAGGTTTTCTATTCCATGCTGAACCAAATTTGGAAACACCAAATAGCCCTCCAGGGGCAGCCTTCACCTTCTCTCCTCAGGTGGTTGCATCAGGCCATTGTCCTCAACCTGGTGGCTGACTTCTCTAACAAACACCCCGGGATACACTGCATCCATCTCTGTAACACCTCGGGCAGCTCCAAGTAAGTAACCTGTGTGAGTCAGCCTCTTCTTCCAGCAGACACCCTGAACACAGACCCGGCATACACCCGGCTTTTGGAAGGCCCCAAAAACAAACAGGCTACAGAAACAGAGTCCCTCCCCTTTGACGACCAACTGGGGGTTCAAATCCATGCTCCCAGGGCCAGCCTGCCCAGCTCAGTGGGGTCAGGAGGCTTTGTCCTACGAAGGCAGCCTGGGAGGGAGGCACGTTACTGCTCCTTGGGGTGAGAGAACAGAGATCACGCTTGCTGTCATTCCATCATTCCGTCACCTTTCCAAGTATCCCTGAGGCTCGGAATTCCTTGGCGGTCCTGGGGGAGGCAGCGGCTGTGCTGTGCTTCTCAGCTGGCTGTCTGGTCTCCATCCCTCCAAGGGTGTCGCCACACCACAGGACAGAGGCGGACATCCAGGTAACTAAGGAAATGGGCAGAATTTTTTCAATAAAATTGTCTGGACTTAATCCAGAGTGAGTGGGCTGGACCCCGGCCTCAGGCTGTGACCCACAACCTGCGCTAATGGCTGTAGCCCAAGAGTGGTTTTCCAGTAAAGATGATAAGAAAATGCCTCTGTGACATTCGTGCCACCCTCTTCAATATTCTGGGGCTCCAGGGTCCCCCCTAGTACTACTGACACCTGCAGGCTCCCGGCCTCCCAGGGAAAGGCAGGGGCCGGGGCTTTTGAGGCGGCTGCCAGCAGCACTCACAGGTGCTCAAAGCCTCCTGACCCTCTTGTTTATAGTGACCTGAACTCAGACAGGGCTGGGCAGGCCGAAGCACTTCACCGTGCGTTCAAGGAAACAGCTCGGCTATAGGTGTCTTACGTCCTCTGCTAGGACAGCAGGAAAGAGATGAGACAGGAGTGCAGGCCCCATGCACAGGCTGGGGGGCTCAGTGCCGTGAGCAGTCCCCACGCCTGCCCGGGCAGAGTGCATGGCAAGGTGGGAAGCATATTCTACTTCACCAATTCCCACAACCGGGTGTCTTTCTGCAGTCTGAGCGATGACCTTAGCCCCTGACAGGGCTGCGGCTCTCAGCCCCGAAGAAGAGGGCCTGGCTGAGTCCTGAGGCTGCCGGCCCTTCGCTGCCAGCGCTGTATCTCTGCTGTTGTTCCTAAAGAGTGTGAGTCACCTGAAGCAGATCCAGGTATAGCTTCCTACACAGGGAGCACATGCGCACAGACTTGCCTTTATGCCAGCAGCCTTCTAGGCAGTGTGAAACCTCGTTTTAAAACCTAAGGGAGCATGCTCCCAGCCTGCGCCCTGAAGTGGTGATGTGTTAGTTCCTGGAGGTTCGCACTCCACTGACCTGAGGGTGGACAGCACGGGTCCAAAGAGAATTCTTCATAGGAGCTGCAGGGAATAGGAAGGGCGTCATTTCACAAAATGCAGCTACATCATTTTGTGTCATGGGGAGGCAGAAAAGCTCTGAAGATGAGTTAAGCATAGGGGAAAGCATGATTTATCTATTGCTATTTCCTAAAAGAAGCGTCTGCAGAATTCAGGGGCCTGGGGACCCACTGGCAGCTGAAATCATTAGAATGTTGATAAGCAGCTGCTCTCTGGTACTCTCTGCACCTCCTACCCGGGGGGACCCTCCTGTCAGGTAGCTTCAGGGCAAATTCTGGAGGCTACTGATGTGAGACCACATTGTCCGGTGTCCACTGACCCCATGGCAGATGACAGTTAATACAGGGTGAGGTGGCAGAACTCTGTGCTGGTCCTCCCTCTGCAAAGAGGGGTGGGCTGGGGGCTATTTTACAACTGTAGGGGGCCAGGATGGGTGTGAGTGCAGCACTGCCTGTCATGGGGCAGCTGTGGGAGGCAGCTCTGCAGGCCGGGCGAGTGGTGTGCCCTGAGGACAGGCTGGCCCACACATCCAGTGTCAGGGGTCCACGCTTTGCAGCAAAAGGAGCTCTGCAGGTGGGCGGGTGGAGTGCCCTGAGGGCAGACTGGCCCCCTCGCCCGATGTCAGGGGTCCACACTTTGCAACAAAAGGAATCTGAGGCGCCTTGGGAGGATGCTTATCCCATCCGAATGCGAGGCTTGGTGATGACCTTGTGGGCAGCCGCCCAGAGCCAGAGGAGCCTGGGAGGCAGGGCGGTTGATGGCTATGAAGCTCACTGCCTAAACTTCAGGGCCACAGCTGTGTCCCCACCCCCCACCTCTGGGCCGTCTCAAGAAGAACTGCAGTGGCAGGCAGGCATCCCTGTAGGTCCATGGGCTGTCTGCAGCATCCACAGTGGGAGCGGAGAGTCACGTGGTCTGCAAACACCCTGAAACACACACCCTCCACCAGGAGCCACTGTTGGGGTTACTCCTTGGCCTACTATTAAAAATAACCCATTGCACTGGAAATCACGTTTGTGTTTGCCTCAGGTTGCTGCATGGGGAGGGTGCAGCACACTGAGGCCAGCAGGACCCTCCCCTGCACACTCAGCTCCCACCGCCCTGCTGCAGGGGCTCAAACCTTCCTAAAGGGGCCCTTCTCATCTACCCCCTAAAGTTCCCAGCTCAGAGCTCCGGGACCATCTTCCCTGGCAGTGAGGAGCCCCATGCACGGACCCCTCCCCTTTGATGGCCCGCCCCGTGCCCCTCCTGACGGTGCCCTGGGACACTGTGCAGGATTTACCTGAGGATGGAAGAAAACGAGAAAACGCAAGAACTTGCCACACAGGAGCCTGGGCTTTCCCCACAGCCTCGTGGGCCCTGTCAGCAACCCCAGCCCTTGCCTTGCTCCTGAGGCCCAGCGCTGGCCCCTGCACCCAGCTCCGATTTACCTCCTTTCTGGGGAAGCCCCCCTCCCTGTCGCTGCGGAGGGTCAGGCTTTTCCCAGGGAACCCCTGTGCAGGCAGAAGGCCCTCCTAACTCCGTGGTCATGTTTCTCAGATCTTAGTGAATGGGCGGGAAGCAGCAGCTAGGGGAGTGAGGGGCAGGGCTGGAGAGAGGGACAGGCTTCCACAGGTGGCTCAGGGTGTGCCAGGCCAGCAGGACCGCAGAGTTCACCACCCAGTGCCCAGCCCCAGCCCCCAGGGCCCTCACCTTCATGGGCTAGAGAACAGCCTGTGTATCCATCTAATGTTAAACCAGCACCTTCACACACACAGTCACACACCCCGCCGAGGGCAACACCAAACCTCAGGGGTGCTGAGTCTGAAGGGGAAGGAGGAACAGGAGCCCTCCAAAGCCGCCTGGCTGTGGGGGACACAGGGAGTCTCTTCCTTGTACCCCACCTGGTCACACGACACCCACCCGCCACCCCCCACATCCTGCCGAGTGCAGACCACCACATCTGAAATTAAGAGTGTAAGTGAATTCCGAGATAAGGATCATCTCCCTTCAGGGTGTGCTTAGGGAGTCAGGGAGTGGCAGCTCTTTCATCCCAAGTTTTATGAAACATTGCAGTGAGTCGTTCCACAAACACAGAGTAACCTCCAGTTGATGTGTAGATAAGATTGGACACAGCCTCTGTGCCAGCAGCTATCTGGAACAAAACTGAAAATATTCTCGGCATAGGAAGTATTTACGACCTGCAAATTGTCTAAGAAGAAACAGGCATTCTGTTCCTGAACATTCAACTGATCATTTGAAGACCTTTTCCACCATAAAGATGAGTGTGGGCCCCAAGGTTGCCTCCAATATGACAGGCGTGGTGCCTCCAACAGGGCAGGCGCGGTGCCTCCAACAGGGCAGGCGCGGTGCCTCCAACAGGGCAGGCGCGGTGCCTCCAACAGGGCAGGCGCGGTGCCTCCAACAGGGCAGGCACGGTGCCCCAGAGCCCTGAGCCCCAGGGAGTCCTCCAGGGTTGTTTCCGCATTGTTTATCTCCATTCAGGCTTCTTCCTTGAGGATAATTTTATAGAGAACACATCTCGGGGAGGCAGAGCCACCTCTCAGGTTTCTGGGAATCTCAGGTTAGCCTCAACCTGGGACACCTGCAGACTGAGCCCAGCTCTTAACCCCACCGATGTTTCCAGCTTCCCTGGCACCCACTCTCTCCAGAGGCTCAGAGTAGGCATTGGTGTGGAACAGCCTCTAAGAGGCACCTCGGGCTTCCCGGAGCCCCGGAACGTGGAGGCTAACCCAGGACAGAGACGGTCACTGCAGGAGAAAAGAGGACACAGTCAGTCCTTCCCCCGGTGCACACCCGAGGACCTCCTGCGCATTTGCCCCTCTGTCTGAGGCAGCATCTCGGGAATCTGCAGTCTCCAAGTGCGACAGAGGCAGCCCCAGACCCACCCATGATGCACCTGAGCCTGTGCAGGAGGCTCGCAGGAGGGTGGGGATGGCGAGGACAGCTGCATGAGCGCCCCTAAACCAGCAGCCGCAAGGCCCTCGGGTGATTGGGAGATGTTTGTATAGGGAGACTGGAGGTGTGATAACTCCCCAGCAAGCTGGGATTTCTAGCCCAGGCCAACTCCTCTTCTTATATTTTTTAATATTGAAGACGGTTACCCTGCAGCAAACCAGTCTGACTCACTTTGAAAAGTATCTGACCAGGCACAGTGGTTCACACCTGTAATCCCAGCACTTTGGGAGGCCGAGGGGAGGGGTGGATCACCTGAGGTCAGGCGTTCGAGACCAGACTTGCCAACATGGTGAAACTCCATCTCTACTAAAAATACAAAAATCAGCCGGGCGTGGTGGTGGGCACCTGTAATACCAGCTACTCAGGAGACTGAGGCACAAGAATCACTTGAACCCAGGAGGCAGAGGTTGCAGTGAGCCAAGATCACACCACTGCAGTGCAGCCTGGGTGACGGAGGGAGACAGGGAAGGAAAGGAAAAAGGAAAGGGAAAAGGAAAGGAAGGAGGGAGGGAGGGAGGGAAGGAAGAAAGAAAGGTATCTTACAGAATATTCTTTTTCTTGATTTATCTGTTATAAAAACCCATACATACCCAACTATGAGGACAACTTTAAGTGGTGAGTGAAACTGACTTGGAAACTTTTGACCTCTTAGGCGATAGATATATGTTTAAATAGATGTATGTGTGCATATATATATATATATAATTTTTACAGATAAGAATATACGTATGTAGAAGTTATATCCATATGACAAGTACCATTTTGGCACCTAAGTTCTTGCCTTTTTTGTAACAGTAAACACAATGCCAATACAAATGCGTCTTCCTGATTAGTTGTTATCAACTAAAGTTAACAAGCTCTATGTGGACTTTCACTCTTCTAAGGAATTTTAAACATAAGCGCAGTATTAGAAACATCAACCCTGGGCAAAACGACAAAGTGCTTCTGCAGAAACGGATGAAATTGACTTTGAGCAAGTACATGTGCAGTCTCCCTCCAGGAGAAGCATCGCATCTCTCCCAGGCTGGCACACTTGCAGAGCATCAATCACAAGAGCACCAGGCCCTTCCACACCACGGGCTTGTGGTGGAAAAATATGGAGGAGGAAGGAGACTGGGCTCCTGGGCCCTGAGCTCATCTGTCTCCAGGTGGTCACCCACACCCCCATGATGCAGCCAGCCACATCACCTGTTCTGAGCCCACCTCTTCAGAGGAGAGGGGCAGAGAGGGGCCATGGCTGGGGAGTCCCCCAGGTCCACAGTAAGTGCACGGGAAGGCCCACAGATCAAGCCACACACAGACAGGAAAACAGTTGCTGAGCCTCTCAGACGCCGTTCGGCTAGTGTGGTACTCAGCAGTGCTGCGTCTTAGATTTACTCCAGCACACAGGTTTTGGTATAATTTATTTTAAAAGTCACACAGTACGCCATTTGGCAATTTTATCACTCCAGGTATAATAAAAAAAGTATTCCATGATTATATGTCATTTGGTTAAGTCTCCATCAAACTCTTTTCAAATTCAAAGCAGCCAGCTCCACAATAAGTAACTGCAGCCCAGAATTAGTGAGCACATTTTTTTCCTTCGCGTTTAATTGAAACTGATGTGTTTTGAAATCATAGTGGGGGTTTCTCAAGAAAAGTGGTATGTGTTATTCAATCGGCATAAAACAGGCCTCTGCCAGCAAGAGGCTCACGCCCCGGGATTAGTACCCGTTGGCAGCGGTGGGCCCGAGCACTACAGCCTCTCCCAGTGGGTAAATATTTAAATTATATGTATGCCAGTGCACAGAGCAACCTGAAAGAAACCTGTTCTTTTTTCCTTCTGTCCCCCGGCTGTGAATTCTGAATAAAATCTAGGCCAGTGCAGACGCCCTTCGGTAGATCGCAGGGCTAACTGGCCTTTGGGGAGCCGCCTCCTTCTGCTCCTGAAGAGTCATTTCTCCAGGCCTGGCAGGGGCATTTCCAATTAATAGCAGTGCAGCTTTGGATCACAGCTTTGCAAAAGGGTCAATGCTAAGAAGTAAACATTGGAGCGCTCACGACAATAATTCATAAGCAGCAGGAAGGAAAGTGCTCGCTCCTCTTGTTGGGCTCGTTGGAGCCAGTTCTGGTTTATAGATTCCCATGCCAGCCACCCGCCATAAACTTTTCACAATGATGCTAAGATTCCTTTTTATTTTATTCTCATTTCTCCACCCCTTTTGTTGCTTCCAGAGTTTATTCATGAATGTGAAGCATATCTGCATGGCAAAATCCTCTATGAAACGCCTCAAGACCCACCACGGCACTGTCATTTGAATTGAACGGATGGAAACCCCAGCCTATTAGTGAGAGGATACTGGACTCTGTTAATCACCACAATAGCCAGGTTGTGTTTCCAGCGTGAGGAACACAGGTAAACAGATGACCTGGCGAGCAGCGCTGTTTTAGCAAAGGGCTGGCGACATTTGCTGCAGAGAAGGGCTGTCCTTCTGGAACTGGCGGTGACAGAGTGTGGGGTGGCTCTGGAGCAATGCGGATTTTGTTCTTGGAGCAGTCAAAAATACTGAGAGAGAGAAGAGTTTGCAAAGGCTCGTGGTGTGCCTGTGCGCAGGGCATTTCTGGAGAGGCGTGATTGGCTCCATAAGCAGATCACGGCATTTGGATGAAGGATCCTTGTCAGCCTGGAATTACCAAGGACTTGGGATTTGGCTCCATGTGGCGTGTGGTGCTCTTAGGAGACACTTCTGGATGAAAACTCAGGGCCTCAGCCTTTCGCCTGTCTTCCTCCATGTCCACACACCAAATAGACTTCTTGGAAACCCTGTCATCACCTTTTTAAAACCTTTAAACTGGTCTACATAGGTTGCAGAGTTGGTCTTTCCATCTTCACGGGCAAGGCTGGGAGGTTGGAGCTGGTGCACAGAACAGGTTGGGGGACAGCGGCTGGAGCTGCTCCCCAGCGGGTAGGGAGACCCCCATCTGCAGTGGCTGCTCAGAGAAGACGGCACCCGGGGCTCTCACCTCTGGCCTCTCAGAATTTCTTTTCCTCAACCCCCACCCTAGACACAGCACCACGAGGAGAGCCCAGCTTTGCTTTGACAGAGATGCACCAAGTTCACCGAGCCCTCCATGAAGCCGGAGGACGGGGCTGTAGGAGACTGTGTGTGCCCTTTGGCCCCCTCCTTGCCCAGCACCTGGGCGCAGCTGATACCCGAGGGGAGTGTCAGGCCCCCGGACCCAGTCTCAGGGGCATGGGCATCTGCAGTGGCTTTGCTTCCAAGAAATCAGTTACTGTGAGCAACAAAGGATGGATACTTTCTAGCACTGGTTATCTCTGAGCAAAATTATACAATTTGGCATATTTTAAAATATAAATAAAGTTTATGCTATAATTTTAATTTTTTTTAATTTAACTATATCAGTTCTTACCTTCCAACCAGTGTCAACCCAAAATTTAATGGCTTCAGGGTAATTTTTGTCTCTGCTATGAAATATGTGTTTAATTCAAATGACTCTCTCCCGCTCCCTGGTTTCCGTTCTCACCTGAAAGGCTGACGGAGGTGGGAAGTCCAGCAGTGGGGTACGGGAAGTGGTAATATCCTGAAGATGTAGGTTCTCCACGGGAGAGACTGTTGTCCAGAAAGTTCCACACAACAGGTCCCCACTGAGAGTCCAAGGCTGACGGCAAGGCAGGAGTCCCTGGGACCCCTGGGCCGGGCACAGCGCCGCCGCAGCAGGCAGGCACCGGGTGGCCAGAAGTCGGTCATTCTCTTAAACGGCCTGTACGTATCTTTGACTCTGATCCCATTGATTTTTAAAATGCTGAAAATTTCCTGACTCAAAAAGAAGTTGTCAAGAACTGCTCCTTCACGGAAACATTTTTTTTTTATTTTTGCATAGACAGACACCGGCACAGAGTGGGAGAGAAGACACACACCCCCCCCATCACCACCAGAAGTAGAAATTAGACTTTTAACTGTGAAGTTAAAATTAAACAGATGTCAAGGAAAGTAGCAGGCAGGTATGGCGAGAGAAGAGAGTCCTAGGAAGTGATATGGAAGGGAAGGGAAGAAGCCGGAGGTTGAAGATGCTGTATTTGTACATTGTCCTGTCCCAGAGAAAGCTACGCATCTTGCCCCACTCTTGTCCCCAGGGGTTTTCTGGAGAAACTTGAAGGAAGAAAAGAGTCCAATTACAGGGAACTTGGAGGCGGCGCTTCAATGCCTGTGCACCACGGAGAGAGGCCGGGCCTGTTCCGTGGCCAATGCAGCCTCTTCCTTACCCACCAAGCAGTCAGTATGGATGGCAAAGGGAAAACCATTCATGTTTTAAAATCATAATTTACCCAAGGATCTGAAATAGTAAATAACATTTGTCTTACAAGCCTTACAATTACAACGTGTGCTTATACACTGAGCCATGGAAAAACTGTGAGATTAAAATGCTTCAATGGTGAAGCCATCTTTTCATTTTGCCTCATCACTGGGATGAACAAACTCACCAAGCAGTTGAAAATTCGGAGGGGTGTCTCCTTGTAGGGTTGGGCAGGAGTTTATCTGTGTTTCACAATCAGAAGGAACTAGGGGGATTCTAATGTATGATTCACACTCGTTTAAGGAATATTCAGGCAAGTGCTTCTAGAGTCTTATAGTTATGACAAAACCGTTTCACATAACTCTTACCTTTGTTGAAATCAAAAATTTATTTGTTTCTTTTCAACATAAGCATTTAGCAAATTTGTGGGATATTTTATGGCATGTGTCATCTTTGTCCACAATAATCTCACTTACCTGGCAAATCCTATTTGCAAATTACAAACAATTTATTTTTTGGTTTGGTTTGGGTTGGAATTTTTTTTTTTTTTTTTTTTTTTTTTTTTTTTTTTTTTGAAACAGGCTCTCATTCTGTTGCCCAGGCTGGAGTGCAGTGGTGAACTCATACCCAACTGCAGCCTCAAACTCCTGGACTTAAGCAATCCTCCTGCCTCAGCCTCCCAAAGTCCTGGAATTACAGGCATGAGCCACTGTGCTTGGCCTGGATTTTTTTTTCTTTTTTTTTTTTTTTTTTTTTGAGACGGATTCTCACTCTGTCACCCAGGCTGGAGTGTAGTGGTGCGATCTCAGCTCACTGCAACCTCTGTCTTCTGGGTTCAAGCAGTTCTCCTGCTTTAGCCCCCCAAGTAGCTGGGATTACAGGCATGCACCACCACGCCCTGCTAATTTTTGTATTTTTAGTAGAGACAGGGTTTCACCATGTTGACCAGGCTGGTCTCGAACTCCTGACCTCAAATGATCCACCCGCCTCATCCTCCCAAAGTGCTGGGATTAGTTGTGAGCCATCACACCTGGCTCAGCCTGGATTTTTAATTACAACATTAAACTGGCTTGTTGGAAGAATTTGGACTATTTTCACCATTTGAATAAAATTACTGATGATGGAATTACAGTTGACCCTTGAACAACTCGAGTCTGAACTGCACAAGTCCATTTACACAGAGATTTTCTTCCATGTCTGCCACCCCTGAGACAGCGGGACCAACCCCCCCTCCTCCCCAGCCTACTCAACTCAGAGACGACGAGGTTGGAGACCTTTAGGATCAGCCACTTCCACTTAACAAACAGTAGATGTGTTTTTTCTTCCTCATGACTTTCTTAAATGTTATTAAGAAATAACATCTCTAGCTTACTTTATTGTAAGAATCCAGTATATAACACAGAGTGTACAAAACATGGGTTTTGTACAAACCCATGAACGTACAAAACGTTGGCTCTTCATGTTCTCAGCAAGTCTTCTGGTCCAGGGCAGGCTATTCGTAGCTCATCGTGGAGGGGGTTAAACGTTATACTTGAACTTTCAGCTGCATTAGGGGGTCGGTGCTCCTAACCCTTATGTTGTTCAATGGTCGATTGTACTTAATTGAACGTATTCCTATTTGTATCTTCTCAAAGTTTACTAAAATCCCATTCCCAAGCATTTCAATAGCCAGATATCCCCACCACACTTACGGAAGCTCCACGACCCAGAGCAAATGTCTGTGGAGAAGGAAGTGCATGTCCCCCCACCCCCCGCAGCAGACCCCAGAAGGCCTCTGTGCCTCTTGGGCTAATCCTCAGCCGAAGATGTGCCCCTGATAAAGCACATAGGATGTCTTCATGGGTTGGCGTTTTTATTTTTAAGAAGCAAGTCACCCATTTTAAAGCCGGAAGCAAAGTGTTCGGTGAGTGTGATGGATGCACCCCCAGATGGCTCATGGTGATCTTGGAGGAGGCCGGGGTCAGAGTGTGCAGCGGCTTCCGAGGGTGCAGTGGCTTCTGAGCCCCGGACCTGAGATGCCCCCTTCCATGTCTCCTTCCTAACGCCACTCCTGCAATGGCCAAGGATACACCAAGAGGTGCCTGCAGGGAGGCGACATGCCTCTTGGAAAATGCTCTTGCCTCTCCAGCTCCTCTCCAGCGCCTCTCATGTGTCTACGACCTCAGTGTTGGACGTCAGACCCAGAGAGCAGGGTGTGACCAGCGCCGCCAATCAGCCTGAGTGCTGGAGGGAAGGCCGCCAGGCAAACAGACCGTGGCAGGATCAGATGGAGGATCTGGCCACGTGGCAAGCATCCGAGGCCAGGCACGGTGTCGGGTGGCCCTGGCCACGCCAGACCTTCCAGTGGCCACATCTTCCTACAGGTGATCCATGTCAGTGAAGGAGAGGCCCAGAGAGCAGAGGCTGAAACAGTATCTCCCAGGCCATCCTCACAGCTCCCTGGCAGCCAGCAGCTCTCAGACCAGCTTTCACAGCCAACTCAGAGTGACGGACCCACAACTGCCTCCAGCACGAGGCAGATCTGTCTGCCCACCCAGGCCAGCACTCCAGCAGAGGGGCCCAGACAGACGCCTCAGAGCTCAGAGGTTTGTTCATGGCACCCCAGGTGTGGAGAAACGCCAAATCAATTCATTTATTAAGACAGCTCCAAAGATCTCAGGAAGTATTTATGTATGTCTTAACAACTTAGTGGCCACATTAAAAAAAAAAAAAGCTACATAACTGTAAAGAAAAATAGTTGTGTCATCTGTGTGTATCTTAGCCACAATCACTGGATCCTGGGCTGTGCGCCACTGTTAACACCTGGCACAATTCTCAAGCCTCGGGTCCCAGGGTGCCCTTACTGCCTGTTCTCCACTGGTTCTTACTCAGCACCTGATCCTTATCACAGCAACCAGGGAAAACCCAGCCTCACAAAACCTGGCGTCCAGGTCGGGAGTGTGGTTCAATCCACCATGAAAGCCCCACACATCTCCCCGGCCTTTCATGGGGCGTCCAGCAGGCGCCCACTCGGCATCTCGGATTTCCCTGGAAATGGAAACTGCAGGTGGTGCCTCAGCACGTTCCGAGGCATTCCCGTGGCCGGATGTGTCTCATGCGGTGAGCTGAAGAACGAGTCGCCTGTTTAGCTCCTTTCTCACCAAAATCACGGATGCCAACCAGCGCAGCTGCACCCTGACTGCGACAGGCCCAGGCGCCCTCAGTGCCGGGCGGGGGGTTCCACTCGGACCCCAGCTTCCATCAGAAGTGCTCTGGACCTGCAGGGAAAGGGCTGGTGCCGTCGGGAAAGCTCAGGGATGCTCAGCTCCAGTCTCCTCTTTTCATTCAGATGCGGCTTCGCCCAGTGGAAGGTGCTCGGGGGAAGCTGAAGATCCACGTTCTCCACAAACGTGGGCTGGACTCTCAGGCGGGGTTTTCTCCGACGGCAGACCTGTGCTGCCAGGCTCGGGACGAAGTGTCTCACTTTCCCACCGTCCACTGGGTGAGGCGGAGCCGCTCCTGAAGGATCCGATCCAGTTCAAAGCGCAGGCCGTGGAACAGGAAGGCAGCTCCCCCAGCTTCGGCGCTGCTGCCCTGCGCAGGACTCCACGTGGCTGTTTTAATCCCATAACAGCATTTTAATGTCATGGTTGGGAAAAGCTGCACTTGGAATCACACTCTCTGCAGATCTGTGAAGTGGCCACACCGTGCCAAGCACTGCGAGCGCAGGGGTGACCGTGCCGCGAGAGGCGAGAACAGCGACTCCATCCGTCAGCGAGTCCTGTGGGTACACGGAGGGTTCGGGAGGCCTATCCGAGGTATTGCGGCTGGAGGGGAGGCCTCCGCTCATCACAGAGGTGTCTGGGGTGGAGGGGAGGCCTCCGCTCATCACAGAGGTGTCCGGGGTGGAGGGGAGGGTGGAGGCGAGGCCTCCGCTCATCACAGAGGAACATGTGCGTTCTGCGACCAGAGAGGAGGAGGCTGGGGAGCCCCGGGTGTCCAGGCACGAGGGAGCAGTGCGATGTTGAGCCCCACAGGTCTTCAGGACAGTTCTGGTTTTATTTCTAAGGCAATGGCGAGGTATCTTGAACGCTGGCTGTGGGTACTTTCTAAGCGGTGAACTTTCATGGTGCAGCCTGGGACAAAGAGACCCGAGGGGGGGCTGGCTGGAGGCCCAGGTGCAGGTCCTGAGGGGTGGCAAGGACGGCTGACCAAGAACATGGAACCGCAGGGCTCTGTGGCCTGCTGGATGTAGGCGAGGTAGAGGGAGAAGCCTAGGCGGCCCCATGCCTGGGAGGAGGCGGTGGCCTTTCTGAGAGACAGGTTGTCGCAGGGTCGGGGAGCGCTTCTAGGGATGCCATCCCCCCCCTGCGCCCCACGCCAGCCTCCTCTCTGCACTTCCCGTGCAGAGAATGAGTGAAGGGTCAGACAGCTTTGGAAACGGCCTGGTTCCTGCTGACTTCCTGCAAGCTTCCCATAAAGAACTGTGAGGCCACCACGAGCACTTGCAGCCCCTTCAATCGTGGGTAAAAAGGAACTCCCAGGAACAGGGATGGGGCGGCCACAGCAACCCAGAAGTGAAGGCAGCCGGCAGGGCAGGGCACGTGGGGGCTCTGGAACCCCCATCCCACAGGCCAGCAGGGAGCCACGAGGGGCTGCTCCGGCCCCAAAATGCAGGACGGGCCATGGGGGAGAGTTCGGAAATCTCATTGCCCTCTTCAAAGCTGGGAGCCAGACAGAAACTTCCCGCTGTGACGAAAACACACATGGGCACATTCGCACCCACACACTCCACACTCACACATGGGTGCACGCACATCCACACACATAGGCATACACAGGCACACACCCACACATGTAAATATGCACATATACACATTCACACACTACACACATGCATATGGGTGCAAACACATCCACATGCACGCTTACACACATACACACATACGCACTCACAGTCTCAGCAGCTGCTGCCTGGGCTCTGGGCAAATCACCTATCCCAACTCTATTTTACCCAGTTCCTGTTTTTCTCTTTCTGTCCTAAGACCCTGAAGGCACACGTCCCTGGTTCTAGCAATCTGACATTATTCTCACTTGTTTTTAATGACTCCTCATGTGATAGAGAAGGTTCCCACATAACTGTATTCCACCTCTAATTACAAGGCTTCTGAGAAAGATGTATATCCTGAGAGCATGACTTCATCATTGATACAGGAACTTACCACACCCATATTTACTCTATGAAAAGTCTTCAATGACTTTGAAGAGTCACCAATGGATCTGCCAAGAGTCAGGTCACTCACAGGCAATCTACACAATCTAAGTGCCTTCTGCACGGAGCAGACAAATTAACAAAACATCATGAAACCCTCTTATGAAGTAAGCACCCAGCCAACGTACACTTTTTTTAAACGTTCACCTTTGTTAACAACTTAAAAATACAAATTAAAGCAACAGTGAAATGTCGTTTTCTCCTTCCTAATTGGCAAAGATTGTTAAAAGCAACAATAATAGGTGTTGACTAGGATTTGATATTACAGACACTCTTGTACCTCCTCATATAAATACAAAGATACTCAACCTTTCTGGGTAGCAATTTGAAACTATGTGTCCATGGCCTTACAAATGCTTATATCCTTTGAGTCTAAAATTCCACTTTCAGAATTCTGTCTTAAGAAAACAATCAGACATGCAGATAAAGATTTGTGTACAAGATCTGCACAATTATAAGAATAGAAAAGCATTGGAAATGTCCTACATTTCAGAAAAGCAAACGTTTAAATTAGTTACGCTACATTTCTATAACAGAATCAGTGGTGTGCTGATAAATGTTTATTAATTGACCCTTTGGGAAAAAAAAATTTTGAGACAGTGTCTCAATCTGTCTCCCAGGCTGAGGCACAGTGGCGCAGTCATGGCTCACGGCAGCCTCAACCTCCTGGGCTCAATCAATCCTCTCACCTCAGCTTCCCGAGTAGCTGGGACTACAGTGTGCACTACCGCACCTGGCTAATTTTTTTTATTATTTTTAGTAGAGATGAGGTCTCTCAGTATGTTGTTCAGGCTGGTCTGGAACTCCTGGGCTCAGGCAATCCACCCACCTCGGCCTCCCAAAGTGCTAGGATTACAGGCGTGAGCCATGACACCCGGCTCAAGAAAAACGAAAAAGTTTTTAAAGCCCAGATTTGTAGTGATTGCCAAGGTCTGTGGTGCTAGCTAGTAACATGGAATCGGTGGACACAGAGTTCTGAAGATATGCACATTTTCTCTTCCCCAAGCTGCTAAAAGCCAGCTGCCACTCACCACTGAAGGAATATTATGTAACCATGAAAAATTGTGCTGATTAAGGAAATTTAATGACATGCAAAAATGTTCACAGTATAATGTTATATGGAAAAAAAGACACAATGCCACATTCCTTGTGTTTCAAATTTTGCTGCATAAATCATAAGTTTTACACCTGACAGAGAACCATAGTCTTAGGTATGAATGTGCAGGTAGGTATAGATATCTGTAAGAAAATAGCCCAAAACTTTAACAGTGGTTGTCTCAGGATTATCTAACAGTGGGATATTCTCCTTTATCATTTTTATGTCTAATTTCCAACTTTTCTAAAATGTACTTGAATTCTTTTAAATTCAGAAAATAATGTTATTTTAGAAAAGAAAATGATTGGGGTGCTAGATATTGTTGTGTGGCAGTGTTCCCCGAAGCTCTTCAGATAAGGTTCTTGAGATGGAAGAGCCTCCTATTTTGATCTTAACCTCCACAGCTCCACCCCTTCACACCGGCAACCATCCATCACACGGCCGTTTACTGTTCGTTCCCTCAAGCAACTCCCAAATGCTTTCACAATGGGAGTTTCTAATGAAATTGTTGGTATCACAAAAGGCATGTAATGTTTTGGAAAGAACGAAGAAGCAAAGATTTCAGAAACGGGAGAATGGAGCTGTTACACTCTTTGGAGAAGTTTCTCCCTTGCTCAACGTACCTTGGCCCAGCAGTGAGGAGGTAGGGAGGAGTGGGTGCCGCAGCACCCTGAAGCTCTGCGTACACCCAACTGTGTGCTCTTCAAAGTGTCTTCAGAGAGAAATTCTGTTGTCTCTCCTGGAGAAACTAAAAATGAGCCAGAGAAACCCCGAACTGTGCCCTTATTCAGGATACAGTGGATTAGAAAATATTCTACCCCTTGGAAGGACTATGAGGCCATGTATGATTTCTCAAAATAACTCCCACCATTGAGGACTGAGCCCATATTTTGTGCAGAAGTAAATATGTGTATTTTAACATCAAAGAAAAAACTTTCAAAGGGAAAAATTTGAGTTTCATTCTTTAGAAAATGGAAAAGAAGAGTAACTATCCCAGCTATGAGGCAAAGACATACACAATCACGGCGTGGGGGGCTCCCACCCCTGCTAGCATTTGATGGTACTTTGACCACAGAGAGATAAAACTTACATCACTGCCACTTCCTGGCCCCCAGTTCCATTAAACATTTATGACTTCCTACACCCATGTAACTGGAAGACAAAGAGATGGGCTGGGATTTTAGTAAACAGACAGCTCACAGTCGTAATACTCATATTCATGTCATTTTCCTGGTTGCCTCCATGGCCTGTAAAACTGAAATCTCTCCCTTTAGATCTGTTTCTTCCTTAGTTATGTACCTGTGCGTGTTCATGCATGTGTACACAGGGATGTAAATATACATACCAGTCTCCCACACACGCCACACGCGCGGGAGAGGGAAGGAGGGCGGCTGCGTCGTCACCAGTCACCAACCCTCCTGTTCCACTCCTGGGTGTTCCGGTGCGACCCACAGCGTCTGCACCCGAGGGCACCTGTGCGGACCCTCACCCTCTGCACCCAAGGACACCTGTGCCGACCCTCAGCCTCTGCACCTGAGGACACCTGTGCCGACCCTCAGCCTCTGCACCTGAGAGCACCTGTGCCGACCCTCAGCCTCTGCACCCAAGGACACCTGTGCCCACCCTCAGCCTCTGCACCCGAGGACACCTGTGCCGACCCTCAGCCTCTGCACCTGAGAGCACCTGTGCTGATCCTCAGCCTCTGCACCTGAGAGCACCTGTGCCTCCTTCCTTTTACTAAATGTGTTTATTAACCAAACGATAAGGCTTTTCCCCCAATAACTGAAACTCTGCCATACCCAGAACCAGGCTCACCCTCCCGCCTGCCCATCGCCTGCTGTCTCCCAACTCCCACCTCCCGGATGGAGCCCATCCTGCCATGCCTGGTGCTGCCCTCAGCTCCTCAAATTCCCTTGCCCAATGTCTAGCCCAGGTCCAGGACCTGGCTGAGCTCCTGGGCCGTGCACCTCACAGCCTCCTAATGGGTTGCCTCGAGTCCACTCTGCCTCCCGCACATGGCGTTTCTGTGAGCTCCCCAAAGCACAGATCCCATCTTGACACTCTTGGCTGTGACCTTGCAGTGGCTTCCCAGAGCCCCAGAGGTGACATCCACAGCCATTACCGTAGCCTGTGAGGCCGCGCAACCTGGCCCACCCTTTCCTCCGCAGCCACCCCGCTCCCACCCACCTCCCCACTCTGCAGGCCCCCCCGACCCCTGTCCCCCACAAAGCTGAGACACGCCTCACACAATGGCCTCCATCCCTGGAATCGATTGCTGTGTCCCCTGCAGAGGCTCTCACGTGTTGGCTTCAGATCCAGCCACTCAGCTAAGCCTCCCCGGCCTCCTCTCAGAGAAGCCGAGGCCCCCATTCCCACTCCCAATGCCCCTGCACCTCCTCCTGCTCTCTGGCCAGCTGCCACCGTTGCAACTGCTTGTTGCTTGTGCCCACCAAGCCTGGTCAGTGTGGTCACGCTCACTCCTGCACCTGGGTCACGGCCTGAACAGCCAGCTTCACTGGCCACGTATGGACAGGACAGGGCAGGAAGGGAGGGCAGGACAGCTGGAGACACTGGCTGGGAGAGGCTTGGGACATGGTTAATATTGGGGTGAATGTCCTCTTAGGTTATTTTCAATGGAGTGATTCATTATTGTTATACTTAGTCCCAAGTGTTCTAGAACTTCTGGTCAAAGTTGCCTCTAGGAAAAAAGGAGGCGTGGAGCATTCAAACAAGAATGTCACTGTGGGAGAGGAGCGTCCAGCCCACAGCCCAGCCCCAGCAGCACAAATTGTACACGCTACTCATGGAGATTGCCCGAATCTTATCTCTTAAAGTGGCTGATGTGATCCTTTTATTTTAGAAAATAAAAGGCTCAAAGGTATTGCAGTTGCCTCCTCATGCTGCAGTCCCTCCAGAAAATGAAATATAGCAGTAGAACATAAATTTGATTTTTTGGATTTATAATAGGGAGAAATTCAAGGCTCTACAGGAAAAAAAAAAAAACCATGCAGGTCATATAGCAGGGCTACAGAGGAATCATTCCCCAACAAAGACAATATTTAATTTGCAGTTTGGTGATAAAATGCAAACCATAATGCGCAGTGAGTGCCGAGAATAGATGCAGATCATCATTTCATTTGCCCAAATTAAAATTAATAGCAAAATGAAATACATAAACTCTTTGAAAAGAAGTCATCCTGAAAAATATGTTGTTTTTGAAGTTATAATTTTCCTCTTAGGAAATCAAATAGTTCATAAAAACTCTCACTATTAGAGAGAAAACTTCAACTCTCTATTCTCCAGAACAGATTTTATATCTTTTCCTCACGGATGCAACGTACTAAAATAGAATCATGTTACTGTGGATGCCACAGAAATACTTGCAGTGCGAGGAAAGGTGCCTCAGACACCACCTCTCGGCCCCACGACTCCTCCCGGGAAAATGGCTCTGTGCCATTTTATCGACTTACAGCTTTGGGTTCTCCACCAATTACAGTTTCTATTTTTCTTCAAAAGTTTTTATGATAAATTTAAAATAGGCCAGAAGGCTTAGAACACCTATATATCACATTTATATTTAGCATTTGCTGTTGATAACTTGATAATGAATTCCAAATATTTTGCTGTCTGCCAGAAAACCACCAGGAAAACAGCTATTTCCATCACTAAATCCAATGCAAACAAGTTCTGTTGGCAGAAGTCGGCTCAAGTTTCTCATGAAAACAAAAATATAAAATATTTTATTTGGTGGTTTTGAACAAATCCAGTATTTAATGTATTCCTTAAAACTTCGTAATCTGTTTTTCTCATAAAGTAAAAACAAAACACATTTTTTCACCAAACTTCTTACAGATGTCCCATTCCCCAGTTCCCCTCGTTCACTCCAGAGACCACACGACACTACGCTCTGCCTGGGCCGGGAGTGGGCAGCACCTGAAGGGGCCATGGCTCATCCTGGTGATCAGAGGAGGCTGCTCTCAGCCTGCCCCAGGCCTCCTCACTGCTCAGTCACAGGACAGTGACCCCCCGTCCTCCCCTGCAAGGCAAGCCCTCGGGAACCAGGCTCCCAATCTCTCCCGCTGCACCCAGCACCCACAGAGCTTGGCAGTCAGAAGAGCTCCGAGGGTGCGGAGCCAGCAAGACCAAGGATGATGCCTGACGTTCATCACGCAATGACCTAGAACTCTTCCCAAGGGGCTCGGCACTCACAAGCCCATCTTGGCCCCACCCTGCTCGCTCCCAGCCCTGCTCCCTCCTGAGGTCATTCCACAGTGAGGGGTGTGGAGGGAGGTGGACAGGAGAAACTTGAGAAAACGCCACATTAAAGATGAGGACAGGAAAGAATTTAACAAGAGAGCCAGGAGACACCGCAATGCAGGAACCCAGGGCGTTGGGAGCTCCAGGGTCCAAGTCGGTGCCTTTCTTGCCACAAATGTGAGATCCCCATCCCCGCCACTGAAAGGAGGTAGGAGGCAAGAGTGGGGGACGCTGCCCCTCCTCACAAACCTCAGTGGCAACTGGCTGAACACCAGGTTCGTTTCAGTTGTGGTCCCACGTGGCTGCTCCTGGTCATTGGGTGTGGCTCTGGCCTCTGCTCCCAGTCATGGGTGGCTCTGACCTCCCGCAGGGCCCCAGACTGCTCTTGATTCAACCAATGAGGTCACAGGAGAGGGTGGAGGAGACGCACCTGCACCTGTAGGTCTCGCCTCAGCCACAGGTGACAGGCATCCCTGTGCCAAAAGTCCAGCGGGAGCACCAGAAAGGTGGACGCACAGATGGGGAGCGTGAGGAGGAGCAGAGAGATGTGGGCCGCAGGGGCACAGCGCTGGGGGACAGTCAGTTGTCTCTGCCATTATCCTTCTGCTCACCCAATAACTGAGTATACCCCTGTTCCCAGGCACAGATCACATCCATCCCCAAATCCTGCCAGTCATTATCCCCAGCTTACTCTCCAGGCTCACAGGACGATGCGGCGTTCCTTCATACGGGTCCTAATGTGCCTCCTGTGAGCCCTGCGCACTCCCCACGCCATGCTGGGCACTGCAAGCTCCCTCCACCCAGACCGCGGGGCGCCTTGGCCCTGGGTCTGCTCTCCAAAAAGAGCACCCCTGCGGGTTGTTTTTTTTTGTGCCCCGGGCTCTGCCCCTGGAAGACTCCCCTTGGCCCATCACCATTGTAGCCACCTCTGAATCTGTGGGGGCAAAGAGATCTTTCTGCACGCGGCACTGCTGTGCCACCGACCATTCATGCTGCAAACCCAGGATGCAATGGGGAGGCCTTAAGGCATGAAAATGCAAGCACCTGCCAAGACGCACACGCCTTCCCCTGCCGCCCTCCCTCCTTTCCTCACTGGTGGTCACCTGAAGGCCACTGAAACAGCTGTGGGGAGGGCTACTACCTCAGCCTCGGATTTGAGCAGGGCTGACTCATTTGGTTCAACAGAGAAGGCTTTGTAATTCAAAATATGTTTCAATCTTATCTCTTTCTTTTTAGGATGCAGGCACAACCATTTCATCCAATTCTGTAAGGCTCTTGATTTCTAAACTTATCATGTCTCCTATTTCTGCTTGAAATCCACCAGCCATGGCCGAGTTCATGCTTCCTGTAGCACCTGCCAGCAGTGGCCCGGGCAGCTCTCACGCACTGGGCTTCGGCTCCGTCAGAACCTCAGCAGACGTGGAGGTCGCCGTCTAAGTCATTGCAGCTGTGGTTTCCCCAAAGGCACTGCCAGCGCTGACTGTGCCTCTCCAGCCTCCAGCACATTGTCAATTCCTCACCGCCCACCCGCAGACTGCAAACACCATTGTGACTGAGGTTCCTCTTACACCTGCACCCTCTTCCAAAAACAATAGCAAATAAGTCCCCAAATTTCAGGGGCTTCACCAGTGAAGAGCTTGTTTCTCATTCACCTAGCAACCCACCGTGGCCGTTCCCATCAGCATCGGTGCTGTATACACGGCCATGCTGGGGCAGAGGCTCCTCACATCCTGGGCTTACCCCCTCCTGGCTCTGGCATTCTCTGCATTCAGACACAGACAGGGGAATAGCCAACAGCTTCTTCGCTGCTTTGGCCCAGAAGTGACACACGTAACTCCACTCCCATTCCACAAGTGAGGACGAGCCATCTGGTTCCACTGAGGCACACAGGGCTGACCAAGATGCCTCCCTATCTGGGCAGCAGATTCATACCATGGAGGAAGAAACCAAATTTTTGAAGCTGTCTCTGCGATGAGTGTGGAAAAGACTCAGAAGAGTTTGGGCACACTCTCTACAGCCTCTCCATGCACAAGAATCACCCCCAGGGAGCCAAATAAGAATGGGGCTCCCGGGCCAGGCGCAGTGGCTCGTGCCTGTCATCCCATCACTTTCGGAGGCCAAGGCGGGTGGATCACGAGGTCAGGAGTTCAAGACCAGCCTGACCAACATGGTGAAACCCCATCTCTACTAAAAATACAAAATTTAGCCGGACATGGTGGCCCATGCCTGTAATCCCAGCTATTCAGGAGGCTGAGGGAGGAGAATCGCTTGAACCCAGGAGGTGGAGGTTGCAGTGAGCTGAGATCACACCACTCCACTCCTGCCTGGGTGACAGAGCGAGACTCCGTCTCAATAAATAAATAAATAAAATTTAAAAAAAAAAATTTTTTTTAAGAATTTGGCTCGCAGCTCCTCCATCCCGGGGTTGGGGCTCCGCAGATCCAGGCATGGGGCCCCAGGAGCCTGCATTTGTAACCAGCGTCCTGGAAGATCCTGCCAAGGGCGCCTTGAGAAACGAAGCAGCAGGAACCTGAAGGAGACTGGGAGACGGGCTGGTGAATGCCACTGCTTAGCAGGCAGGGGCTCACCCAGCTGGCGGTGCCCCATCCTCAGCAGGCCCAGCACAGCCTCCAGTCGCCCCACTCTGCATCGTGGGACCCCGGGGAACAGAGTCTCTCACAGCCACTCGATTTGCAAGCCTGATGCCTGCAGGATAAGATTCTCACCAGTAAAATCAAAACAGCACACACAGTAAACTGAGAAATCAGACATCCAGCTCAAATTTTGATCAACATTTTTTAAACAAATACATCTTCATAAAAACAGCTGCTGCTCAGTTTAGAACACCTGAATTTTGAAGTACATCAAAACTTTCAACAAGCACTTAATGAACACCTACCAAGTAGGCAACCCGATGCTAAACCCAAAAGGGCTAGAAAGAGAAGTGGAGACAGCTCCTGACTCTGGAAAGCCATTCAGCAGGCAAGGCGGTGTGAGAGCAGCGGGTGACGTGAGACTGGAGGGTGGCGTGGGATTGGCAGGTGGCGTGAGGATGGCGAGTAGTGTGAGGACAGCGGGTGGCACGTGGATGGAGCGTGGCCTGTGGACGGTGGGTGGCGTGAGGACGGCAGGTGGCGGGTGGCGTGTGGACGGTGCATGGCGTGTGGACAGCAGGTGGTGTGTAGACAGCGGGTGACATGTGAGAGGTACCACAAGCCTCCCTGCCCACACAGGAAGGACATGCTGGCTCCTCCAGTGATGATCAGTACCCAGGAGTGCCTCGGAGGCTTCACACAACACATACCGAGCACGTACAGAGTGGTGCCTGGTTTCAACACAGGAATGGGGAGGAGCAGATTGTCATTTGTTCGTTGTTTCTGAACAGCATAGTACTATAATAAGGAGGACATGGCCCCTAAAACTAAAATAGAAACAAGGAATTGCTTCTGGCCCCCTGTCAGCAACCACACCTTCCCGGCTCTGGGTGGCTCACAGCATGTGCCTGTGTCTCGGTGGGCTTCTCTGTGAATAGTGACGCTAACACCATTCTCAGAGGCAGGGGCAGTGAGAGTCCCGGCTCCCTAAGGTGACTGCGGATGTAAGGAAGCGTCCATGCCTATCTCCAGCGGGGGCTTTCTTCCCATCCTCTTTCCAGCCGTGGAGCTGTCCGTGGTCTTGGCATTCTCTGGGCACATCCTCTAGAGTAGTGACTTAAGGCTTCAGCTAAACTTTTTTGTGCATAAAACATAATTATTTATTCCCCTAATACAAGGAATGGAGTGCTGAAAACCATTAGTGAGGGCTTCCGTGCAGGCCAGATCACAGCAGAGATGACTGCCAGTGCCTGAGGAGCTGGTCTCCTAGAAAGTTTATTTGCTATTCATCATCTAAGCAGGAGGAAAATAGGATAGGAAGTTTTAATTATCCTGACAGCCAGGTTTTCAAAGGCGTAGACATTTGAGGCTCTCTGATGAGAGCCTCAAATGAGCTGAAATCACCAAGGAGAGCAAGCACATGTGCGCAGGGCAGACATTTCTCATTCCCAAAGTGTATCGTTTCAGCCTGCTTACAGTACCTGCAGGATATGAGCGAGTGGAGACTGGCCCTTCGCAGGGCATTTTGGGATATTCAGAAAGCCGGATCTTCTCTCCAGCTGTCATAGGCCAGGCTCCCCAGGACTCAGACCCTGAGATGGGAGAGCCAAAAGCATATAGGCCGTGCTCCTGCCGGCAGGTGGGGATAGGGTGGGCCACAGAGCAGAGACCCCGACCCAGGAGGCCCCTGAACCTAAGGACCCTTCAGTATCTCCCCACGGGGCAAGTGGGCCAGGCACGAGTAACCTGCATGAGTCAGCATCTGGCAGCTGGTCCCAGATGGGGCCGCCCCAGGGAGAGGGCGTGGCGTTGGAGGACGCAGCCCAGAGCCCTCAGGAGCCACACTCGTGTAGCAGGGGTGCCTGCAAGGGTCTGTGCCTGGGATGCATCTGATACAGAGCTTGACTCTGACAGCCGTCAGCCCCCAAGTGCTTTCCCCACTGTTAAAACGGCCTTCTCACGGCAGCCACCAAAATATCCCACCACGGCCCTGGGGTCTGGTCACCAAGGACTTCCCCCAGCTGCCCCTGGACCTGGACCTCAAGTCCTACTGGCCTTGCAGCAGTGAATTCTGATTGGTTATATTTCTCTGCAAATTGTTTTTGGTCAAATTAACGGAGAATGAAAGTACAAAACTTTATCTTCTTCTTTTAATGTGATATTTTATGCACAGAATTATGTTATAATAAAAAATTCTTTGTGCTCTATAAAACAACTGATTTAAAGCTTAGGAAGAACTATCTTGGTTTCCTGGCTAACACCAGCTGCAGTAAAACATTTACATGCATAAGACAGACATCCGAATCATCCCATTCTGCAAAAACCTTCTTTAATATCCATGCACCATTTTTCAGAAAGACGGAAGCATGAAGACGTATAGTGCCTGGAAAGATGTTGTTTCCATCGTTTTTGAATTAGTAGCTTCCGCTAATTGTTTGCTTTCTCTGAACTTTTTTCTTTGTTTATATTTAAACATGTGAATTTACACTGACCCTGTGTTATTATTTCAAAGAATTTTGATTAGTACCTGGTGCTGAATCACAAGATACTGTCTTAAGTGGTCAACAGTCTTAACATGGCGCATTGAGGTGGACACATACATGGGCAAAATGTCATGAATTCAAAGAGAGAATAAAATGATACCAGACCTATGAAGATGTCCTAAATAAATCCCAATATAAAGGTTTAATTCCAGTGGACATTTTCAGCCAAGCTTTATACATGGAACCATGTGAATTCATGGTAAGATCAGTCTAAATGTTCCAAAGTCCAACATGGAAATAAGTAAAGTAAAATAATGGGTGGAAGGGACAGAACTTCCTTATGGAGAATTTCCAAGTGGAATTTGGAAATTCTTCCTTATTGGAATTTCCAATTAAATGTAAAAGAAATGAGGGAGCTAGAAAACCACACTATAACTGTTGTTGTGGGCAGTCTACCCAGAGATGCTAAAATCAGTGAGCAAAAGTTTAAATGTAGTAGAATATTTAAATACTTTCAAAGTATCTCTGCTTCCTGGAGTTATTTACTAAGTACAGAGGGAGAGTTAGTAACTTTGTAACCCTGGGAGACCTCGCCAAGCAATCACGGGCAACATCGCCAGGGTTTGGCACCTCTATGTCACACACCTCTGGATATGATCTGTTGAAAATCATTCATCATTGCTTTTATGATGTTCTGCCCAAAATGCATCACTTTAATCAGGAGAAAACATCAAGCAAGCACAAACTGAGGAACATTTTGCAAAGTGACTGGCCAGTACCTTTCCAAAAGGTGAAGGTCACGAACAACAAGGAAAAACTAAGGAACTGTCACGCCATGGAGACGGTGGAGGTGTGAGGAGCGGATGCAATGGGAGGCGCCGGGTTGGATCCTGAAACAGAAAAAGGACATTGTTGGGAAAACTGGTGAAATCAGAGTGAAGCTTGCCACTTAGTCAACAGCATTATGCAAATGTTAATTTCTTAATTCTACAGTCCTCACATGGCCATGCAAGATGCTGACACCAGACAGGTAGGGGAAGGGCACATGGGAACTGTCTGTACAATTTTTGCAACTTTTGTGTAAATCTAATACTATTTCAAAAAATTTTTGTAAACTGTCCAAAAACCTCCCGCTGTAGTCATGCTGATTTTCCTAGAGTCTGTCCAACATAACTGCAGGAAACATCATCACAGGACTTTATCCTGGAAGAGAAGCAGGTTAATACCTGATTTGGGGTGGGGGGAGAGAGAGACAGAGAGAGAGAGCCTGCAGAGAAGAGCCCCCAGTAGTCTCCGATGCCTGATCTATGATCAAATTCCCACCAAAACTTCAGCTGAAGCTTCGGGCTTCTGGTCTTTCCTCAAACAGCAGACTTTCTCCTGATGCCACCATCAAAAAAACCCTGCCCATCTCGACGGCAGGGTGCCAGCTGTATAGATCAGTGAATAAGTCAGTAAGATTAAAAGGTGATGGAAATGCGAAGGTCAGGGAGACTTGGGGGCACGGCTGTACCACGGGGGCTTCCTCACATCCCCACCTTTTCCATGTGGAACGTCACTCCCATCCCACTCACTTCATATCCAGCAAGTATTGAACAAGAAGTCCTGCCATTTAAAAAGAAAGGGAGAAGAGTTGGTCACAGCCAGAGAAGCATGTCGTCACTCAAATGCAGGAGAATCTGGCGGGCTGAGGATGTCTTTTATACCATTAAGAAGGACCAAGATACAGTCCTTTCTAAAACTGGGCTAGAGGCAAAAGAAAAAAAAAATTGCCTGGTGTTGAAGCAGAAACTCATGAGCCCATAAAGGGAGGCGGACCCTAAGGCGGAACAGAAGCGCGTCATCGCCGAGGCTCTCACAGCTCCCAGGATCTCATGAGCCCATAAAGGGAAGCGGACACGAAGGCGGGATGGAAGCACGTCATCACCGAGGCTCTCATAGCTCCCAGGGACTCATGAGCCCATAAAGGGAAGCGGACACGAAGGCGGAGCGGAAGCACGTCATCACCGAGGCTCTCACAGCTCCCAGGGACTCATGAGCCCATAAAGGGAAGCGGACACGAAGGCTGAGCAGAAGCACGTCATCACCGAGGCTCTCACAGCTCCCAGGGACTCATGAGCCCATAAAGGGAAGCGGACACGAAGGCGGAACGGAAGCACGTCATCACCGAGGCTCTCACAGCTCCCAGGGACTCATGAGCCCATAAAGGGAAGCGGACACGAAGGCGGAACGGAAGCACGTCATCACGGAGGCTCTCACAGCTCCCAGGGACTCATGAGCCCATAAAGGGAAGCGGACACGAAGGCGGAACGGAAGCACGTCATCACCGAGGCTCTCACAGCTCCCAGGGACTCATGAGCCCATAAAGGGAAGCGGACACGAAGGCGGGACGGAAGCACGACAGCGGCGGACAGAAGGCGTGGCGGAACACGTCATCACCGAGGCTCTCACAGCTCCCAGGACCTCATGAGCCCATAAAGGGAAGCGGACACGAAGGCGGGACGGAAGCGCGTCATCGCCGAGGCTCTCACAGCTCCCAGGACCTCCGCAAGCATGTTTCCAACAAGCCTTGCCCACGTGTGGTTTCCCGTGTGACTGACCACGGACCGAGGAGAGCTGGGCCCGCCCTGGGCACGAGGGACCACGGGCATCCTTTCCGCTGGTGCTGCCAACAGGCCTCCTTCCAGGGCAGAGCCACTCTCTGTGTTAAGTGTTTGCCCAGAAGCCGGCCACGTTTCCAAAACCGGGCACAGTGACTCTGAGATCAACACTCAAAAATATCATATCCAAAAGAATTCAAATTCCCCAGAAGGGAAGCTACAGAAATCATAATCGCTGTGTGGCCATGCCGCCCAGAGCATGTGACAGCCGGTGATGAGTGTCAGAGCCGCAACGCCACCCGGCACAGGCAGGAGGAGATGAAACATTTATGGTGTGAATTAAAACAAAAGGAAAAAAACAATTTTTTTTTTTGAGATGGGATCTGGATCTGTTGCTCAGATCCAGTGGAGCACAGTGGCTGGAGTGCAGTGGTGTGATCTTGGCTCACTAGAGCTTCCGCCTTCTGGGCTCAAGCCATCCTCGTGCTTCAGCCTCCGCAAGTAGCTGGGACCCCAGGGGTGCATCATCGTGACCAGAAAATTTTTACATTTTTTTGTAGAAACGCGTTTCACCATGTTGCCCAAGGTGATCTCAAACTCCTGAGCTCAAGCCATCTTCCCACCTCAGCCTCCCAAAGTGCTGCAGTTACAGATGTGAGCCACTGTGACCGGCCAGGAAATGATACTTTAAGTAAAATGCCTATGAGTCCATCACTAAAGGGAAAATCATTTCCATGGAGGCCTGTGTCATAGTTTATCCAGGATTTTAAAGAGATGCTGCTACTCTGCAGGTGTCTAATGTCATAGGATGGCAAAAGAGAGAAGCCTGAAATATTTATATGAATAGAATATGAAACTTAACTAATGGTGCCTGCTTCGATTACGTGCATTTTCACATGGCTACTAACCTGAAAGCCGCCCTCAATATTTTATAGGCTACCGATTCCTGCCTGGGCTACACGAGGCCTCTATGTTCTTTTACGAACATTGTCTGTCATTTATTATGTGATAGATGCACAATTGTAAATTACACGGAAGGCCAAAAAAAAAAATGTTTACGTTTTACACTGGAATGTTATTCCTGTAGTGTATTAATTATGTGAAGATAAGATGCCTGTTGAAATTTTTCAGAAAATATTTTTCTCCTCTCCAAAAGATTTTCATAATTATCAATGAGCAAAGCATAAAACCGTGGCTCTGCCAACTCTGTGACCCCACACTGTGTCACTACAGATTTTTTTTTTTTTTTTTGGCCATTACTCTTGACATCATTTCAGGACTCAGTGGTGGCCCCCGTCCTCTTCAAAAGCAGAGCGGGAACCTCCTGAAGGAGAGCCTGGCAAGTCCGCGACTGCCAGGCTGGCCTCTCTGCTGTGGGAGGCAGGAGGACCCTGCGTTTTCCACGCACGCACACAGCTCCAATTAGCTTTAATGAGAGTTACACATACGCATCCGAAACACAGACCCCATCATGCTTAAGTTAATGTGGGGCAAATTATAGTAAGGGAAATATCAGTACTTCTTAAAATGAAGTAAACAAGCTGTGAGACTCCATTAGCTGTGGAAGTTATTATGAATGCAGCAAACGTCCATGGCCTCCAGGCCCCACAGGTTGCAGGTATTGAGCACCCACTGAGCAGCAGGCCCTGGGCTGACCTGACGCTGTGTTATTGCCCACGGCCTGCAGTGGGAGGAAGGAGATGCAGGAGGAGGACGGCGGGTCGATGCCTGGCTCTGAGCTCCGTGGGGGCCTGACCCACTCTGAGGCTGCACTCTGCTCCTATCCCACACCACCTCCCCACCAGGCGTTGGTCAGGGCTCTTGAGGGGCTGCTGGAGGTGAAATGCTGTCCTTACCAGCCTAGGATAAAGCGACCTCAGCTCAAACCCAAACCGGAGTTACCTCCTTCCCACCAAAGCCAGCGCTCCTCCAAGGGGGCCTGTCAGCTCCTAGCACCCAGTCCATCCCTGGTGCAAACCAGGGCCCTAGGATCCATCTATTTCACCAGCACCACACTGCTGGTTCCAGCTTCCATGGGCCTCATTACCCTGGGGTAGAGCAGGGGACTCTAGACTGACCCCTTACGCACAGCCACCCCTTCAATCCATACTTCAGCCAGAGGCACCCTCAAACCTGCGACTCAGCTCATCCTAGCAGCATAAGTCTCAGCACCTCCCACTACACATGCAAGCACACGCACACACTTGCTCACAAATCTCAGCAACTTCACACACACATACACGCTCCCAAATCTCAGTGACTTCCCACCACACACACACACTCGCTCACAAATCTCAGTGATGTCCCACCACACACACAATGCGCACACACATGCACACTCGCTCACGAATCTGTGACATCCCACCACATGCACACACACACACTCGCTTACAAATCTCAGTGATGTCCCACCACACACACACAATGCGCACACACACGCACTCGCTTACAAATCTCAGTGACTTCCCAGGTTCCTGCATGACCACTTTCTGCACAGCCAAGCCCCTACCTGCCCTAGGAGACAACCCTCCTTCTCCCCATGTCCATCCACGGCTCAGGAAGCCACGCCCCAGCCTCCTCTGCATTTAGCGGGGCCAGCTGGCCGGCTCCAGCGTGCAGGCCTCGAGGAAGTGGTGCGGCCACTTCTAGGAAAAAGCACTGACTGTAGGTGAGTCCCCGCCGTCGCATTCAGGCAGATGTGGGCTCCCAAGATCGGAAACTCCACCCGGGCACAGAGTCACCCACAAAGGACAGCTGCCTCGGATCGTCGCAGACTCACAGTGGACTTTGGAAAGGAAAGAAAGAGACCCTGGAGGTGTCCACCTGCCGATATTCAAACTCATCCATCCCAACTAAGCCGCCATCTCTCCAAATCCCGGACGTCCGTCTCCACTTTGTGACTAAGACCCTGGGACCTGCCGTCACCTCCCCTAACTCCCATCTCCTCTCCCCACCTGTGCCTCTCTCACTCTCCTCCTCTAATTGGTCCCCATTCATCAAGATCTCAGCTCGATGATGCCTTCCCTAACCAGCCAAGGGGTAGCAACCCCACGGCCGGCACCTGGCCCCCATCGCTCCCTCCCTGCACTCATCCTTGCTGACTGGTCGGCCACTGTGTCTCTTCAACACCAGACCCGGTCCCACCTGCTGCGTTCCCTCTTCTGGCCTCAGGACTCTCGGGTTCCTTGTGTGTCCTCAGTAACATACTTACTGCAGTCTGAATTGGTGCCGAATTTCAGTGCTCTTACCAAATACACTTTTCACAGAATTAGTAACCAAATAGCCACATCTTCAAGTCAGGCTACAAAATTCTGTTTTATTTATCAGTTTTAACACAAATGTGAATCACTATCTAATTTTATTTTGCTTTTTCTAGGTCAGTTTCCTTTAAATAGCACAGGTTGTGGGATTCAAACTGGAAAATACCTCATTGAACTTGGAAATATGTCACAGTGCCAGGTCTACTTGGTCTCACCCAGCACCTGAATGGATGACATTAATAGAATCTCCTGGCATGGGAGAGGGGTGGTCTCTTGGAGGCTGTGGTGGCAGCTGAGAGGCCTGGAGCCAGCTGCTTCGTCCCCACTGCTCTGTGACTGCCCCAGCCCCCGGGCTGCAGGAAGAACGGATCCCAGAGTTACAGAACGCCAGGCCCGGGGGTGGCTGGGACTTGGCTGGGGCCAGCTTCACTCACCAGATGCAGGGCACATGTTCCCCAGGACACTCGCTGAGGCTGCCTGGCCCAGCAGGTACAGGACCAAGACACGATCATCACATCATCCCAGTCACCCACCCCATCAGGACACAACCAGGCCAACAAGAGCCATCTGGACGCTTCTCTCTGGCCACTGAGGTCTCACCGATGCTATCAGATATTAACTTACCTGACCCAAAACAACCAACAAATTTAAAGTTGTTTCCAGGGACAAAAATGGGGAGTTGATGTCACAGTGGAGGGTAGGACAGGAATGAGGTACAGTGAGAGGCAGCAGGAGAAGTGGCAATTCCTCAGATTAGTCAGGGTGGAGTAGGCTGTGCTGCAGTAACACGTGCACCCTATGTCTCAGCAGCTTCACCCGGAGCACGGCAATTTCTCTCTCAGCTCCGTCTTGCACCCAGGATCCCATGTTTATCACCATCTGGGAGGAGAGGCAGGGTCTCCAGCTCCTACCTGCCCCTTCCCTGAAGGGACGACTGCCTTTTCCCTGCCTTCGTTGCCAAGGGAGGCTGGGAGGTGTGGGGCACCCCTGGAGCATTTGGTGAGCATGGCCCACCTCCGACCACAGCTTTCTGTGCAAAGCCTGGATATCCTGCCCTTTCTGTTCAGTTGAAGAGAACCTGTGAGATCAAATGGCAGGAAGCCTCACTTCCAACAAACTCATTCCTCTCCCTCCAATTGCAGATTTTTGTGTATTTGAGTAATCTCATCCACACGCAAACGTGGTTTCTTCCAGATTCTTTTCACTATCCCAAGACACCAAAAAGCAAAGATAAAGTGACAACCCCCAAACTTCAGAAAAGACTTTCTCCGTTTGTAGAACCTCAAACAATCAAAATGCCTTCAGGCGAACCCATGAAGTGATGGGGAGTGCCAGCTCCATTGCTGAAAAAGCCCATCCCATCACCGTCCACAGCTTTACGTGTTTCTGCGACACAGGACAGTGTTTACAGGAGAAAGGGATGGGAGAGGGGAAACAGAGGCTGGAGGGACGCAGTTGATGGGCAGAGTAAAGACACAGCCCACGCACCTCTTCCATGGAAGGACAGTCACGCTCCTTTTCATGAGTTAGTGACCACATTGCCCCAGGGAGACTCAGCGATAGTTAAAGGGGCAGATAAACAACTTTTTTTTTTAATTCTACTTTAAGTTCTGGGGTACATGTGCAGAACATGCAGGTTTGTTACATAGGTAAACATGTGCCATGGTGGTTTGCTGCACCTATCAACCCATCATCTAGGTTTTAAGCCCCACATGCATTAGATATTTGTCTTAATGCTCTCCCTCCCCTAGCCCCCTGCGCCTCCGACATGCCCCGGTGTGTGATGCTCCCCTTCCTGTGTCCATGTGTTCTCATTGTTCAACTCCCACTTACGAGTGAGAACATGCGGTGTTTGATGGCGAGGATGTGGAGAAATGGGAATGCTTTCACACTGTTGGTGGGAATGTACATTAGTTCAACCATTGTGGAAGACAGTGTGGTGATTCCTCAGGGATCTAGAAGCAGAAATACCCTTTGACCCAGCAATCCCATTACTGGATATTTACCCAAAGGATTATAAATCATTCTACTGTAAAGACATATGCACATGTATGTTTATTGCAGCACTGTTTACAATAGCAAAGACTTGGAACCAACCCAAATGCCCATCAATGATAGATTAGATAAAGAAAATGTGGCATATAGACACCAGGGAATACTATGCAGCCATAAAAAAGAATGAGTTCATGTTCTTTGCAGGGACATGGATGAACAACCTTTTAGAGTGTGCCAAAAATCTATCCACCCTCTCCAGCTGTTAGCAGCCAAAAAAAATTCACCGGCTTTTCCCTTCTGCAGGGCAGGCTTCTGCCACCTGGAGAAGTGCGACCCTTCTGTGAACAGCACATAGGCCCTGGGTGGAGGCCGGCCATCTGGCTTCTTCTCCTCCAACTCGGGTTCTCTATGGATGACCCCTTGAGATCCCGCAGAGGGCCCATCTGTGAGAAAGGCACCCACGTGCAGAGACTTGAGCCAGCTCCCTAGCTGGGCACACAGAGATCATCTTTGCCTCTGTGGTGTTTGTTTCTTACTCACCTGCTAAGAATACCAACCCCAAAAGGGGCCTCCATGGGAGAGTGCAGAAGGGTCTCCCAGGGCGGGGTGCACGGCGGGTTTTAGGTTGTCTATCTCTCCAGCAGTCACCTCCCTGGAAAGCACGTCTTGGGAATCATTAATTCATTCATCAGAGTCTTTGCCAGCCTCTCCTTAACAAGCTGAGTGTCACGGCCATGACACCCTGCTCGCTGCACATGGACAGTCGGCCGATGGGCCTGGCAGCTCTGAGGGCTGTGAGGAAAATTAACCAGGGAGCAATGGCCAGGCACAGAGCAGAAGCCGCAGGCACAGCGGCCTCCTTGTCCTCGGGGTTGATATCCACGGATTCAATAGCCCTAGATTGAAAGCCCAGATACGAAGGACCCACCATGCCACAGCATTTTATAACAGGGACTTGAGCATCCGAGGCTTTTGGTATCCGACGGAGGTCTTGGGGCCAATCCCGGGTGAATACAGAGGCCACCTGTGTAACCCCAGGGCTTCAGGGCAGGAGTCCCCATCCCACAGAAGTCTTTCTCCTTCCAGCCTCTCCCTCCTCCAAAGGGTCCACACTCACCATTCCTCCCAGGATACTCGTGCCAGAAACCCCATGCAGACCCCAGTGAAGCTGCTCTGAGGAAGTGCCCAGGATGGATCCACCTGGCATGAAATTCAAAATAAGCCCGAGACCAAGATGGGAATTGGGAAGGTTGAAGAAAGCAGCCAGGGGAACGCAGCTTGTGGGTGGAAGGAGATGGAGAGCCGGGCACGCTGGGGCCGTGGGGCATCCAGACCTGCTCTGCCTACATGTCCCACCGAGGTGGGGAGTGTCATGAGCATGGTGGGACCAGGTGGGATCTGGGAGGGGCCTCAGGGCCCGCTGTTCCCAGTGTGACCATCTGTTCCATGACATGGAAAGGACACTGACCTGAAGCTGCATCCCCGGAAGGCCCCTCAGGTGTCTCCAGCTGAGCCGCGGCCGCTGCCTCTGTTGGGGCAGCCCTCCTGCCAGCTCTGCTGAGCAAACTGCAGTCATGGTCTCACAGACCCACCCCATGAGCTGAAGCCTCGGCAGGGGCCATCCCAACAGTGCCCTGGGTTTCTACAAATTGCAGTACAGGCCCCTGACTCTCCCCAGGCCCAGCACTCACTTGGTGGCTCTTTGGACCCTTTCGAGACAGCACGGGCAGGGGTCTCCTCCTCCACACTGGCCCCAGGACTCCGCCTGTGTTGGCCTCGTGCCAATGGCAGCCAGGGGCAGAGGGAGCCTGCAGGAGGCTGGCGGCCGGCCTGATGAGGCTACCGCACCCTCTGTTTTCATGGCCAGCCACCAAAACCAAACCGTGTGGACAGCCAGGAGTGCCCAGCATGGGAGCCCCCTGACAGCCGGCCCTTGGTGGGAATTTGTGACTAAATATGGGCTATGGGCTGGGCGTGGTGGCTCACACGTGTAATCCTGCACTTTGGGAGGCTCAGGTGGGTGGATAACCTGAGGTCAGGGGTTCGAGACCAGCCAGGCCAACACAGCGGAACTCCGTCTCTACTAAAAATACAAAAATTAGCTGGGTGTGGTGGCGGCGCCTGTAATCCCAGCTGCTCAGGAGGCTGAGGTGGGAGAATTGCTTGAACTAGGGAGGCGGAGGTTGCAGTGATCCAAGATCATGCCACTGCACTCCAGCCTGGGTGACAGAGCAAGACTCTGTCTCAAAACAAAACAAAAAATAAAATAAATATGAGACTAGGGTCTACAGTGTGATGACAATGTCCAAGGCGCTCTTCGTCCAGCGGCAGCCTCAGGAATGTTTGCCGAGGCCTTCGTGGGCCAACACATTTACACACACATTCAAGGAGGCATCGGATGCTGTGCACATCAGCAGAGGAGACAGAGCGCTGAGGATAAAACATACGTGTCTCCTGTGCTGAGAGAGGGGAGTGAGGTGGCCGCAGGCAGGGATGGCAGACAGAATACAACCATGACAAAAACAGGAAACCCTCCCAGCAGTGAGAGCCATCGGGGTGATGGGTTTTCTTGAATGCTATTGATTATATTCCCAAAAGGCCATAAATTAGAGAGGGAATTGTTCTTAAGGTACTTGCTGAGCCTGACCTGTCTTGATGATTTTCCTGCCACTGTCAGGTTCAGGGGACTTTTGTTCCTTGGCTGATATTAACAAGCATTCTCCTTCCTTACAGTCACCCCACCGTCCTGAGGACGATGAAGTGGAGTCAGACGGCGTGGGGATAAAGCCAGATAAAGCCGTGTCCTGTGGCCGCCACTCGAGGAGAGAGGAGAGTGGGTGTGCTTTCAGGGGACAAAGCAGGCCTCTTTCCTCGGGGATGGGGTCTCCCCGTGGGGATCTGTGAGGTCCACCCTCTGTACAAGAGAAGTTGAGCGTGTGATGGACTCAGGAGCCTCCCCCACTGTCATTTCACAGCAAATGCAGGTCCAGAAAGCCTCAGATGCCCAGGAAGCCCAGGTTCAAAACAGCCCATATTAAAAGCCACCCTCCCTGAATAAGGCCACTTTCAGGCAGGTCAGCCGCTGAAGAACAAATGTCAAGGAAGAAGTGGAGCTCAGCCACCCAGATCCCTTGGGCTGTTTAAAACTAACAAATCGAGGTTGGGAGGAAGTGTGTAATGGAAGTGTTGCCTCACAAAAAAGTGCCGCTTTCCACACGTGTACAGACCCTCAGGCATGTGGACGATGTCCCGGCGTGCCCCACAGGTGAACGGGGGAGTTGGTTCGCTTTCTTTTCAGAGGCTTATTATGTTTCTCTCTGTGATCACTTGAAGTTGGATAAATGATACAGTGCAATTTATTATTTATACAGTATCCTTCATACAGACCATCACAAAACGTTTTGCAGCAAGAACAAGACAGAGAAGCAGTAAACTCTGCCAAGAAGGCAAGACCTTTCCAGCCAACAGGGATGAGGGCAACAGGACAGCCGGAAGAGATAAAGCTTGGCCCTGCCAACCCCATTTCCAACTGGACACACGCGGTTCAAACTGGCCCAAAGGACACCCCTGCTGGAGTCCCAGGGACCCAAGTACGGACGCATAAGCCCTTCAGCCGCTTCTGGGACTCCACCAAGAATTGCCATCCTGCAATTAATCCCGTTAAACCAATGTGGGGTTGCACAAACACAGAAGCATCACTTCAGAGTACAAGAGCGCCAGTCAACACTGTGGGTCTTTGATTTTGTTGTTGTTGTGTTGCTTATTCTTAGAGGCAGACCAGATTAATTTTACTGCAGTTGAAAATCATGCAAATATAGTTTAGAAGGAGGCATTTAATTCTTTATGGCTCTTGCACTCAACACAAATAGCACCTCCAGTACTAACACTGCTAAGTGTTTTTAGTGTTATTCCACTATACAGTACATCACAATGTTAATTTTCCACATTACTTTATTCCTTCTCCAGACCATATTTTACAACAGAGAAAACAAACTGCTTGTAATTACACTGCATGCCAGGACAAATTAAGTAAACACGCATTTTTAATGCTTCGGGCTGTTAGGGTGAAAACAAAGGACTTCAGTTAAGGTCAATATTAGAGTTATGCAATTGCTCAGGGATGCAAAAGACAAACCCTTGATGGAATGTGGGTAAAATGGAAATGGCTCCACTCAATGCTGCGGAGCTGGATTCTCAAAAATAATGCCAATGAAGCCAGGACATTTTTCCTTTTGCATATTCATTGTCTTGGAGAGTAATGCTAATGCCAATAATAAAAAACAATAACAAATCAACAGAAAAGTCCACTGTGTCACTAACAGGGATGTGAGTCGCTGTCCTGTGCATCTGCTTCAGACTCACATCCAAACAGTAATGGGAGCTCAGTAGAACCCACAGATATTCATAGTTATGTATTTTTCTTTCTTATTCCTTAGCTATAAAATATTAGTTGACAACCACATCAGATGTCCGACCTTGAGGAAATGCAGAATTGAGAAGGATCCAGGAAGGCTCAGTTTTTTAACTGAGTCAATGCAGTGGAAAAGAACATTGGTAAATGTCTGGGAGACCCGCTTAGATCAGAAATAAGTATTTATCCTTGTATGGGTCACATGACAACACCAATGCAGAGGCTGGAAGTGGCTTTGCAAAGATGAGGAAAGTAGAGAACGGTAATGTTCAGAAGCAAAATCCTCAATGTTGCCAACTCTCAGAATGTGAGATGCCTCGTATACCGTGTTAGCTTACTTCCCACCGGCCTTTGCCAAGATACGCACTTAGCGTTTCCCCTACATACAGAAATAATATCTGACCTCACCTACCTTTCAGGAACTTCCTACATATAATCAGATATGGTCAATTCTCATTATCTGCAGATTCTTTATTTGCAAATGTGCCTACTTTCTAAAATTTATCTGTAACCCCAAAATCAATACTTGCGGCGCTTTTGCAGTCAGTGGAGGACATGAACGGAGCAGCAGAAAATGAGTCACCAACGCTCTCACTCCCAGCTGAGGCCACGCAGGGTGACACACAGCCTTCTCTCAGCTGTCAGACTCCAAACAAGCATCCTTTCCCCATCTGTTTAGTGCCGTTGCAGACTTCGCTGCTTAAAACATCCCCAAGTGCGGTGCTGGAGCAATGCCTGGTGTAGAGAAAACACACGTGTAGAGAAGCTTCGTTCAGCACAAGCTACAGCGCTGCTGGCCCTGAGTTCAATGCTAATGAATCAACAGTAGATAATAAAGCATCTTCAAACAAAAACACACATTAAACAAAATTATGTATTGACTGGCTGATGAAACTGTTGTGACTGGAGGCTCTCAGGAACCTGACCTTGTATTTCCCCTAGGAGCAATGGCTCCAGATTCACTATTTCAGTGCTGGCTACAACTTCACAGAGCAGAATTACCCCCATAACAATTGTTGGTAGTGTGCATTTTACATAGATGCATAAAGACATGTGTTTGTCTTATGCACACGTGTGGCCTTCGTTACATGGAAGGCCTGTGGCTCAGAGCATGGATGAATTCCTCTGTAGAGATAAGGAAGGAAAGCATGGGTTGAGCTGGGGGCTGAATGGCCGGCCCTGGGCCTCCACCAGGGCCCCTTCCTAACAAGTCACTAAAAAAAGAACAGGAAAAATGCCCTGCAAAGCTCTTAGAACAGTCCTAACTGTCCTCATAAGGATCCTTACACACACACACACACACACACACACACACACACAGCACCTGCAGCTCACTCTAATTCCTTAGACCACTTAGAGATTTCACATACGTGCAAAAGAATATTTGTCCTTTGCCTCAATTTTATTATAGTCCTTAAATTCACTAAAACACCCAAGGTAAGTGTTTCCTTCACTAAAACACCCGAGGTAGGTGTTTCTCAGTGAACTTTCCAGCGCCAGGATTTTCAGGTGTCTGTGATCCCATAATTGGCAATTAAGTTTGCTTTTGGTAACCAGTACCTGGCTGCGCTGCTTCAGTCCCCAGCAGTTGCACAGATGGATGCATAGATGGATGGATGGCCTCTTCTTAATTTGACGAACCACTTGATTCTTTGGCTTCTCACAGTAAAAATTAAGGTGTCTTCTCTTCAGTAATGAGGACAAAGCTGGGCTTAACAATGATGAAACAGCATTCATGCTGTGCTTATTCTTTAACCATTTAAATGAGATTATTCCTCTTGCTTGAACAAGGACCTGCATTTTAATCCCATCTTCCACAGAGAGCCATCTGATAGCTATTTGGTGCAGTGAAGATTTGAACTAAAAAATAAAAATAAATTCTCCATTGTCTATCACTCAAATCTGCACACTCCAATGGAAAGGCTATTTGGAGAATAGAGTCTTCGGAATTATCCACCCAAAAGAGCTCACTACCAACAGGACTTGTAGTAGTTAGTCTTACTTAGCTTCAGATTTCCTCAGCTGTTCCCAGTATGAGAATGTGGGCATGAAGAAGTGGTCATTACGGAAAGACAAACTCCCTGAGCGTAACTACGGCAGACAGCAATCATGATGGCCACCACTGTCGCATCAGCAAAAACTCGCTTTTAAGGATCTCACACCACTTCACAAACGGGAGCTGAGGCAGCCCACAGAGGACCCCACTCAGAGGACCCCACACTGCATCTGAGATCCTGAGCCTTACCCAATCTCCCAGGACCCGGAATATCACACAAATCACAACGATGTATAGCATACCCTCTTCTTGTGATGGCAGCGGTGCTATTTATAAGGTACCTCAATATTCATCAGCTTGTCAATGTGACTTCCTGTAAAGCTCTTACTTCTGAGATAAAATTATTTTCTTAATAGCTAATAACACAAAGGTAGATAATATGCAGCTAAATCAACCCAACCCAGTAGTGCACATGCACACACCACATGCATGTGCACACACACATGCACACATAACATATGTGCACATTCACATACACACCACATGCATGCACACGTGCACTTCATATTTATGCCACATACGTGCACATTCACACATACACAGGCCGAGGCACCACATGCACACACACACATGCACACACATGCATGCATATACACACACTTATTGACCAGAGTTGAGTCAGATGCTTTCAAAAATTGTCCTGGCCAGATGTAGTGTCTCCTACCTGCAATCCCAGCAGTTTGGGAGGCCAAGGCGAGAGGATCATTTGAGCCCAGGAGTTCAAGCCCAGCCTGGGCAACATAGCGAGACTCTGCCTCTACAAAAAATACAAAAATTAGCCAGGCCTGGTGGTGCAGGCCTGTAGTCTCAGCTGCTTGGTAGGCTGAGGTGGGAGGATGGCTTGTGCGCAGGAGGTCATGGCTGCAGTGAGCTGTGACTGTGCCACTGCACTCCAGCCTGGATGACAGAGCAAGACCCTATCTCGAGAAAAAGAAAAAATTGTCCTGAGAAATGGGACTTCTGTTAAGAAACGTTTTATGTATAATCTTAACTTTAAAGGGCACATGAGTGGATCAAGACAGCACCACCTCAAAATTGCCTGTACCATGTTTTCCATCACCTTTTGTCGCTGCCTAGAACTGCTTCTGAAACAACGCCCTGTACCTGGACAGCACCTTGGAGTCCAGAACACAGCAGCACGTGTTACGGGAAGCCTGAGAAACTGCAGCCATCCAGGAGTAGAATCCCCGAGCCCCCGACGGCTTGGTGACCGTGATCCAGTCCCAGGCAACGTCCTGACGGAGTTGCGCCTCAATAACAGTTTGAGCTGTCAGGTACTGTGACACACGCTGTCTCTCGGGCAAAGGGAAAGAGCCTCACAGTAGTTATCTAGGAGGTTAAGTCAGCTTTAAGCATTACTTATGAAGTGTTATCCTGACAGGTACACAAATTCTTCAACCTGAGAATTGTTCCAGAATTTCATTCATAAAAACAGTGGTCCCCAACCTTTTTGGCACCAGGGACCAGTTTCATGGATGGGGAGCAGTGGGGGTGGTTTCAGGATGATTCAAGCTCATTACATTTATTGTGTACTTTCTTTCTATTATTATTATTATACTGTAACATATAATTAAAATAATTCTACAACTCACCATAACATAGAATCAGTGAGGGCCCTGAGCTTGTTTTCCTGCACCTAGACGGTCCCATCTAGGGGTGATGGGAGACAGTGACAGGTCATCAGGCATTAGATTTTCATGAGGAGTGCGCAGCCTGGATCCCTCACATGCGCGGTTCACAGTAGAGTTCGCACTCCCATGAGATTCTAATGCCACCGCTGATCTGACAGGAGGCGGAGCTCAGGTGGTAATGTGAGTGACGGGTGGCGGCTATAAATATAGAGGAAGCTTCGCTTGCCCGCCCGCCACTCACCTCCTGCTGGGCCGCTGGGTTCCTAGCAGGCCATGGACCAGTATGCATCCATGGCCCAGGGGGTGGGGGACCCCGGAATAAAAGAATTTGCCAAAGATTTGCATTCAAGGAAACATACCAAAGCCCGCTATGATCCTAGACCCTTACAGCTGGATGCAACTCTTGGGGACCACCTGCCCAGCCACCTCACCTTACAGAGGAAGAGGACAAGGCTGGAGCCACGCCAGCAGGTGCACCTGAGCCCTGCACCCCTTCCCACTCTGGAGCTCTTCGGGGAGGGTAAGCTCGGAGTTCCTGGGCACAGAACCACAGTTGGCTCAGAAGCCATTCACGAAGCAGGGTGGGATTCTAGGCTGAAGGCAGCGCAGCTCCTCTAATCAAAGCCCACTATCAGCAGAAAGAGAAGGTTCACAGACACAGCAACCTGTGTGCCTCTCACCACCCCCGTGCAAATAAGCAGAAATCTATCCGACTGTCGAAAGGAAAATTATAAACAAGGTCATTTTAAAGCAGTGTTTAGTCCTGTGTTTCAGTGAGCTGCTCAGAATATTGGGCCAATTTCAGGAGGAAGAGAGGAATCTCCCTGCACAGAGGCCCCACACGCCAAGGGAGCTGGGTCCTGCATGTAGGGCAGGGCGGGCTGTGGGCTCCTGGTGCCTGTGGGCACAGCCCGCTCCCTCCCGGCTCCGCTTCTCCCGCCTCCTCCCTGCGGGCAGTGTCTGCACAGCTGCTGAGACCCACGCTCTTGCTTTTGGTCCTGAAACCCACCAGCATGCGCCACTCAGGACCAGGCAGAACCTCTCCCTGTCTGGGCCCCCCACACCCCAGGAAAGGGTCGCTCCGTCCTTTTGCTCCACCAAACTAAGTATCTTTATTGTCACACGTGCCCACTTTACCAACGCTTTCCACTTCTCCCTCTCTTTTAGACCATCAGCCCCTTGAGAACAGGGACTGGATCCCACTTGTTCCTCTGCTTCCAAGGGCAGGGCTGTGCCTGACACATAGTGGGCACTCAGCAAATGTTTACAGAAGGCATTAGGGCATGGATTAACCAGGTAATTTGGTTGATATGTGGAGGCACATGGCCAGCTGGCTGGAAAACAAGGAGGCCTGTTTATGACCCAGGTTAGTCATTAATTCAACAGTATGACATTTCTACGTGGATAGTTAAAGGACTGCACTAGATATTTAAAGGATTAAGGTCAGAATAAGATTTAAAAAGAAAAGAAATGGAAAAGAAAGGAAGGAAGGATAGAAGGAAGGAAGAAAGGGAGGGAGGGAGACAGGTTACATTATTCAAAACCTTAAAATCTAACAGCAATAAGTAATTACCTTATGAACTACGTGGATCGTGAACTTAAGATATTTACCGTATACCTGCTTCTGAAATATGCCTCAGATATGAGAAGGGGACAGAAAACGCTGCTGCATGGAAAGCCTACATAAGAAAACGATACACCAGGAATAACCATGCACACTACAAAGGGATTCTATGCCCCAAAACAGTATTTATCTCTAAGTTCTTTAAAAAATATACATGTCTAAGCTTCCTGAGTAAATAGGGAATTCAAAGCACCTCTTGTTTAAATGTGATTTACACGCAGCTCCCCTGGAGCAGGTCCAGTGCCCTGGGCACCACACAAGCTCTGGGGCCCTGACCTGACCTGCCGGGCCTGCCACCCCTCTGCGGCAGAGAAGTGGGAGGGGAAGCCCCAGGGGACGGAGAAGGCCTTGCTGGCTGTGAGACAGCTGGAAGAGGTCCGGGCGCCGCCTCAGGGACACGGGCTCCCACACTTGCCAACCTTGCCCCAAACATCAACCACGGGCTCCGTCTCCAGCCAGACCTAGGGGCCCTCCAGCCCTCTCGGAGGGCACATGCATCGCCTCTGTCCCGCCCTGGTGCCCAGCAGACGCCGCCAGGCTGTGCTCCCTCCCAGGACCCTGCACCGGCTGCCTCGCTCACCGTCCATGGGTCCGTGGTTCATGTGAATCCACTCCCACAAGGGTCTGTTCTGTGACAGGTGATGCCCCATGAGCAGGACAGACACTAGCGCTGCCACGGCCAAGGTGTCAGGCCAGGTGACAACAAATGGGCCATGGAGATCCCGAGGAGTGGGCAGGGGGCTGCAAGAATGGACGAAGGGAACAGGACGCAGTCCAGGCTGCCAAGGCCTCCACGCACCAGACGGCAAACCACAGAAAACCTGTCCTACTCACAGCAGGTAAGCGTCCTGCGCCCACCACACTCACAGTGTGTGAGAAAGTGAAGGCTTCGTGAAAAAATGCCATCCTCGTCCCCATACAATGCACTCCGATGTGCTTGGTTCTAGTCTTCTGCTTTTATTTCCTTTCTGTTTAAAAATAGGTAACATTCCACTTACAGGACATGAGCCCAAGTGTGATGCGGAGGTGAGGGAAGACATTCTCAGGGCAAGGGGCTGCTGAGAAGAATCCTCGGACACAAGTGGACCCATGTTCCCCCCTCCCTTCTGGGCCCTGGGCCACGAGACAGCAGGTCTATTACAGAGGGTGTCCCTCTCCTGGGCTGTGAGTGACATGGACTCAGTAGTGTGTCCCTCACAGAGGGTATCCCTCTCCTGCGCTGTGAGCTGTGTGGACTGAGTAACACCCCTACGTGCTTGCAGGAATTAATGCAGTTTTCCAATCTGGCTCAAATACAGTGGGGTGAGTGCTTAAAACAAGGCATCTGGGACCTACCGCGAATGACAAATTCCACTGGGGCCTTATGTTTACACCACTGGTGCCGTGAACGAGGCCCTTTACACAGAGCTGACGACTGGCACAGCACCTGCCTCCTGGGTTTGGGGCAGTCAGAGAGCACAGACGAGGGGTCTGGTGCGGGCCTGGACGTGACCGGCGCTCAGCCAGCATTGGGGCTGCTAATGCTGGGGCCGTTCTTATAATTGTTATTATTATTATTATTTTTACAAGGCTCACAGCCACGTCGAGCACAGGACTGGAAACACGATGTGACCAAAAGCAAGGTTTTCCTCCCGACCCCTGGGCCAGCGTGGCCGTGGCTCTGCGCCCGCCTTCCTTCCATCCATGCCTGTCCTTCTGGAACCATGCCTGTCGCTGCCCTGTTCTCTCACACACATTCAGGTCTCTTCGGGACTCCACTTGCCTGGTGGTGTTTCTTTACTCAAAGGCCTGGCTCCTATAGCCTGCAAGGGAGACAAATACCAACTCTGAGGGCACAGTTTGAAAATCAGCCTAATTTCATCTGCCATTGGGAAGCTAATGATGTTGCAAAGGTGTGGCGTGGCTCGAGTTTTAGCAACCAGATACAGTTGCAGAAAACAATCCTCCCGACTCAACAAGTTCCCGAAGACGTGGCTTTTCTCTGATTTGTGCAGCCTGCTGTTGTCTTCTGTCACACACCGCGTTTCAGTAACATAAATTACTGGGTTCCACATGCCAGTCAGATATTTTAACATGATGGATCAGCCTCTCCTTGCAAGGAAAAAGTGCTACATTTGAAAATCCAGAGCTGTTTGGTCTTCAGATGATATCCATGACATAAAATAAAGTATTTAAAGCCTCGTACTTTACAGCATTGCTAACTTTCAGAATGGAAAAATTCTGTTTTAAAAAAAAAATCCAAGATTCACAGAGGCCTTGCGGAAGCTGAGAGCTCACCACCCATTGATCCCGCATCTGATCAGCTGGTTCTCGTCCCCATACCCACCCCCACCCCCATCAGTTACTGCACTGGTGCAGTGAGGAGCCTGCCTTCCATAGGAGCAGCTGTTCACTCAAATCGCTTTCCACGAAGTCACAGGTTCACAGAGGTTGTCCATCGGAAGAGGAGTCCCCTCTAGGGCTCACCGTGGCCATCACTGCCCAGGACCTCTAGGAGACAAAGAATTCCATTTTTAAAAATCTAGTTAACATATCAAAGAGCAGTGAATGTGCAAATTGCTGTCATAAGGATTCCTTTATTGCTTTTCCTTTCACCAGGCCCCCCACCCTCCCATCCGCTCCAACAAAGTGACTCATTGGAAAGAAGAGCCCCTTTTACGTTCTTTAGATGTTTACCTTCAGTAAAAGACACTTCAAAGGGCGCTCACAGGACTCTCCCCTTGCCCGGCAAACACTTAAGCCCCATTGCTGAGATTGACGGTGCCTCTCTCCAGATCATTCACGTAAGCAGCAGCCGGGTTCTTTGGAGGCAGCTGTTTTCCTAATGGGCTCGCGGCTCACGGGTGGCCTGGCTGGGCACGGCTTGAGAATGAGACGAGGCTTCAGTGACCACTCGGGGCCGCCTTGTTACTCCTTCCCCCGCATCCTCAGGCTTGGCCCGTCAGAGGGTTTGTTAGTGTTTTCCGCCTAAGCACGCCACAATCTTGACTTCATCTTTCTGCAGAGCATGATTCCCATAAAGATTACTCTGTCCTTCTTTTAATATCAAGTTGCCCAAATGGGTTTGATGAACATCCTTGATTAAGAATAGAATGTAAATACATTTAAATGTTACCTCCCAAACAGCAGGAACTGGAGGGCCCGGAGCCACCCACTCCCAGGAGAACGGTCACGGCCACTCCCTCCTCCCGCCCCAGCCGGCAGCAAAGACTTGAATGTCCAGCCTTTCTGTGCTTCCGGCTGCTAGAGAGGGCTTAGAAAGGAACGCCGCGCAGGGAAATTGTATGTGGGCATCCGTGGCATCACAATAACAACAATGACACCACTGCCCATGACCCACAGACACACGGTGCCCTCTAGGACATTTGCTTAATCTTCAACATCGGGATATATTTGCCCTCTTTTTTTATAGATAAGGAAACCCAAGCTCAGAGGATCACTTGGCAGACTGGTATTTCACCTTATTTCAGAACTTGAAAATACGTGCTGTTTTTCACTCAAAATTCTTGCCTTTCTCAATATAGAGAATTTAAAAGAGCCACTACCTCTCATCAGTCTATAGCCTGGAAATGTTATTTTTCAACGCTAAATCTGGTACGTCTTGCAGGCAAGTTTTATTTCTTACTTGTGTTTTCTCTAAAAAGGACAGAGATCACCCACATTGCTTGGAAACAGAGTTGCACATTGCCGCAGCGTGTGTAAAAAAAAGAATTTTGAATGGAGTCTATCACTGTAAACGTTCTATTAGTTTCCTGGACTGACAGTTAACACACAATGCAGCTCTGGCAGTGGGATATTGTGGGGAAAGACGGTTTTCTGCTTTGTGACAGCTGCCTAGTGTTTCAGAATATGTTTCTGTTCTAGCTAAACAGAGAGGAAGGAAGAGGCTGAAAGCCCCATGAATCTAGAAGGTTCTGCCAATGGGAGGCCGAGAACAGGGAAGGGAAGAGACCAGGGCAGGGGCCCCAGGAGCCATCCCAGGCAGCCCCGCCCTCTGATGCTCAGACACTTATGGACAGCAGGACAAATTAATTCCGTAAAAATAATGCCTCGAGGCGCTTCTAAACACCAGTTCCAAGTGACTTCGAAATTGAACTACAAGTGAGGAAGAGTAACCCTGGATCTCCTGAGGGAACCAGAAGGAATTTGACAGTTTTCCTCAGACACTGATAAAGAGCTCTGGCTACTCAGATTTCCCCTTGGTCATCTCACCCAGCCTCACCCCAAAATTTGGGAAGACCCACAGACTCTTTTCAGAGACCAATTCATGTCCAAGATGAAATTCCCAAGCTTTTATTCGAAGGTTTTTTCAATCATTTTAGGTATTTGGAGACGTGTGTGTATGAAGCAGATTCAGACACAGAAATGACTCCAAGCTGACATGTTCCTGAAACCCACATCCCCCCTTTAAAGGGGCAAAAGAAGACTCAGCTCCTCATCCACATCATGACCACGAGCAGCTGCAATGGACGCAACTTCGGAACCAGACAACAGCAGGCGGTGACCCCTCGCCCAGTGGGTCTCAGCCCGGGCTCTTTCTGGGTGTCCTCTCACTCTGTCCTCACAGCTGCCCCACACAGCAGGTACAGCTGTTCTGACTTTACACAGGGAGAAACTGAGGCATGTACCAGCCAGTGACTTTCCCAGGGGTCATGTGTCTAGTGGCAGAGCCAGCGTTTGAACCCAGTGTTTGAACCCAGAGGCTGCTGTCAAAATGCATTCAATAAACCGCTCTGCTCATAAGGGAACAGCTGCCCTACTTCTGTCTCCAAAATCTCCCATTTACAAGCCAAGGGAGGGAGTGGTCCCAGACCATCAGCGTCTGCAGGAACAGGGGACGCTCCCTGCGAGAAGGAGCTTACCAATCTGCCCTGTCCTTCCAGAACCCACACTGTTGATTGTTTATCTCAGGAAGGAAGCCACAGGGCGTGGCCCTTCTGCCCACCAGGCTGACAGCATCTCCCGTGGTTCACAGCTTCAACGTTGGCCTCTTTCTTTCATGTGTCCCTGTCTCTCTGATTGGATGCTGACTTTCCGCCTTGACCTCACATTTTATGCCCCTGATCTCAGACCACATCCATCCTCACACTGACTGCATCCCTGAAAGACCCCTGGTCTGTGGGTGCTCGGGGCTCCCTGCTGCGGGACCCCCGGCCTGTGGGTGCTCCGGGCTCCCTGCTGCGGGACCCCCGGCCTGTGGGTGCTCCGGGCTCCCTGCTGCGGGACCCCCGGCCTGTGGGTGCTCCGGGCTTCCTGCTGCGGGACCCCTGACGCTGCTGTGGTTGATCTTCTAAAGAGTTTCGCACATTCACCCAGGCGCATTCACTGAGCGCCTACTGTGTGCAGGAGCTGAGCCTCCTCCAGGCCGCAGGCGTTCATTTCACACCCCTGGTTGCGCCTGACCATTCTCCATCTGTTGTGCTGGAATGTTGTCCTGTTGGTGAAATGGAAACAGAAACCAGGGATCGCTTCTCTCAGCCTACATGCAGGTTATTAACTCAATTTTTTAAATGAGTTCTGCCAACTAATGATACATTGTATTTGACTGATATAGTCCTAACAGACATAGGTTTAAATTTCATATGCGGGAATAAAATTGAAGTTCTGTAACAATAACAATTTTTAGAGTTATTGTAACAATTAACTACATAGTTACCCCTATTATCACTCAATAAATCGTAGTTGTTTTTCTTTAGGGAGAAAGCTTTTAGGGGAAAAGTATATGATGAATTCAGTCGTATAAATGCGCCTTAAGAAGACATCAAGACCATAGAATAAACCAAATCCTGAAGACGTATCACAAGAGAAAAACAAAAATTGCTACGCTCAATAGAAGTTTATACAAACACTGACATATACAGAAATATGTGTGTGTGTGTACTCCATAACTAATTCTGCAACCCTAAAATATAAGCACAAGATTAATACATAAACTGTAACTTACCATGATTTAAGTTTATTGAAAGAGACGGAATTTTCTATGGTCCAAAAGCAGTCAAAGGAAAACCAAAAATACGTGGCAGGAGGTGGGCGTGTCCACGTCGGTGTGATCTGTGCGGTGCATTTCCGTGTATGTTTGAAGATAGCACAAGTTGTAGTGTAATCGTTGAATAACAAAGTATCTGTCAAAAAGTCAGCTTTTAATTGAAACCCAAACTTGATCAAAAAAGAATGCCTTTCGTGCTCTTCATGAAATGAGGGTTCTCTGTGCATTCAGCTTGAGGAGGAGGCACCAGCATTGGAGTCCCTGAGAGCTGGGGCCTTGGAGTCCCTGGGAGCTGGGGCCTTGGAGTCCCTGGGAGCTGGGGCCATCCATTTCCAGAGCCACATTGTCTGTGAGTTCTAGATTTTACAATTAAAGGAAGGAATTCCTCCACTAATGGTGGTCTGGCCACACTGACAGTTTGTGTCCTTCAGGTCAAAAGTCAAGTGGAATAGGACTGAGATGATTTACAGCCAAAATGTGAAGGTGTCTGGACTTTTCTGAGGGGTCTGGTGGGACCCCCATTGTCTGAAACAGTCCACTCTAGAGTGAGCAGAGGGGGCGTCTACCTACACCAGGACAGGCTGGACCACCACCTATGTCCCCTCCCCTCTGCAGACCCCAAAACTTGCCTCCATTTCCAAACCATCTCCCAAGAAGCTGCCCACCAAGGGCCAAAATGACCCCCATTGAGAGACGAGGGGTGGCTTGAGGGGCTCAGACCAATGTTCTCACAGGAGGGCTGCTGGCTCCAGATCTGCCTCCTGAAACTCAAGCAGAACGTTGTCTAGAAAATTTGGGGTTAGATGAGATGAGCCCTCAGGTCTCTTCCACCTGTGAAGATTAAGCCAGGGCCTCTTGCCACAAGCGGCCTGACTCCCTGTGGAGAGGAGAGAACAGTCAGGACCCCAGAGGCTGATGACCTTGTGCAGAAACACCAGGACCCCAAGGATGGAGACTGGCCAGGGAGATGCAGGCCAGGAGCTGGTGCGAGGGGCCCTAGGGGTCCTGGTCACCCCAGTCCTTTAAGAAAGGTGCAGGAACACCCCCAATGTCCTGGTCAACATCAGCTTGCCCCAGACAGAATTCTTCCCCATCACCCTCCACAAAGGTGAGCCCCTGGGGGGGTGGGGGGGCAGGTCAAGTACAGGGAGGATGAGCCCCTGGGGGGTGGGCGGCAGGTCCAGTACAGGGGGGATGAGCCCCTAGAGGGTGGGGGGGCAGGTCCAGTACAGGGGGGATGAGCCCCTGGGGGATGGGGGGGCAGATCCAGTACACGGGGACACAGAAGCTGATGACTGTGGGAGGCTGGCAGTCGCTTCAGCAGCCCAGCCTGGACGGGGAGGAGGGGACCCTCTGCAGGACGGGGAGGAGGGGGACCCTCTGCAGGACGGGGAGGAGGGGGACCCTCTGCAGGACGGGGTGGAGGGGGACCCTCTGCAGGACGGGGAGGAGGGGACCCTCTGCAGGACGGGGAGGAGGGGGACTCTCTGCAGGATGGAGAGGAGGGGGACCCTCTGCAGGACGGGGAGGAGGGGGACCCTCTGCAGGATGGGGAGGAGGGGGACCCTCTGCAGGACGGGGAGGAGGGGACCCTCTGCAGGAAGTGCAGGTGTTTGTACAGCAAGGGGGGCTCGCCCAGCTGCCTGCTCTGGACACCCTTACAAACAAAGCACCTGTGTCATAAATTTCACAAGAATTCAGTGGGATGTTTTAAAAGAGCCTCACAAAATGCCAAGCTCAAGGAAGATGCCCAATAAATGGAGAAACAGTGAGAGAGAGGTTCCTGGGCTACAATTACCGTTGGCTGATTCAGTTCCAGAAACCCAGGAAAACCCATTCAGGCCATGGCACAGCAGCCTCAGGATCGGGTTCCCTTCCAGCTCAGTGAGGGTCAATTGCCTCCAATCCTAAGTCAGGGCACTGGGGCCGCTTACATGTGGGTCCTTCACAGAGAAGCCTCAACATGCCCACAAAGGACAGATGTCCCGGCACCCACAGAGATGGTCTCTGCAAGGGAAAAAACATGCAACGTCCTGGCACCCACAGCGATGAGCGATGAGCGATGAGCTCTGCAAGGGAAAAAACAATGCAAACTTTTTTTTTTTTAACTGACTTATTAGTCAGAGTGGTAGTTACAATGGTCCAAATCTGAGATGTGCAATTTTTTTTTAACTTTGTAAAATGCCAGTTTTTTCTCACCTGCACCAGATCTGCAAAAGCCCTGTGCAGTGCAGATTACGGCGGCCCCTGATACTGGTTATAATCTGTTCAGCTACATGTGCATGGCTTTCCCTACCCTTTTTTTTTTCCTGCAATATTTAACCCAATTCTGATTTGGAAACACAATCACTCCTGCCTCGTCCCACCCACAGGCTTTGTGGGCAGACATTCTGTTTATGAGCAGAGACATTCCGACACTCTGTGCCCTGGCCAGGGCGTGCTTCCTACTTCACTCCCCAGCTTTCTTAATCTTCTCTTTTTCATTGAAACATGATACAGTGCTTTTTAAAAGGCATCTAGAATCTAATTCCTTCCCTTTTGTGGCGAAGTAGGAATATAATGACCATCTATGACTGAAGAGCTGGGGATCATCAGATACCAGACAATCTTATGGGATTTTTTAATTTCTAAGAATAGGAGCTGTGTTTTGCTTTAGGTCTTCGTTCTGTTACAAATTCTACCCAGCACCTCCTGTATGCAGGCACCTCCCCAAGGCCTGGAAGCGGGGACAGGTGTTAAGTTGGATCCCAGCAAACTGCAGAAGTTCAGCAGCCTGCAAGTCCTTACGGAGGAACCCTTACATTTGTCCTTGGATAAGGATATTCACAGTGGAATACTGTCCCTGCGTCCATGAAGTCTATATAAAATTCGCTTACTGCAAGGACCTGCTGCGCTCAGCAGGAACCCTGAGAAACTGCGATGAAATTGTAGAATTTAGAGCCAGCGGGCCAGCAAAGCTAGGTGTGAGCACTGCCTCGGCAAAGCAACACTTAACAACAAACCAGGGCTATGAGCAACCCTTTTACTTAAAGGGAAAGATACTGTCTTGGTGCCCCACTGCGACAGAAGCAGACCTAACTCTCTGGTTCTTCCACAGCCCTTTCAGGAAGCTGCACCCCCAGAAGGCTTGGAAGAGACCTGCCTGTCTACATTGCGTTCACTCAGAACCTCCTGTCAGCCAAGCCCGTTTTTAACTGGGCTGTGATTGTGGGGTGTGAGGCTCTTGGCAACATCTGTGGCTATATGTGCTTGTGAGCAGGTAAACCCCACTTTTGTCAGGGTGCGTGAACTTACAGGTGTTTTTCATGTCTCCACCCAAATCTCTCAGAGGAAACACATGTCTGAAGTCACCAGCGCCGAGGCAGGAAACTCCCCAGCACTCTCCCTCCTTGGCAGCCCCCTCAGAGGCTGAATGACAGGCTGTGCTGGAAACCCCGTCTTAGGTTTAGGAAAGTGGCTTTTAGTTCTTGGTGCCCATCAAGACATACTCAGCATGACACGCAGAGCTCTGTGGGTTCGTTTGCAATCAGATTCCTGATGACCAGGGTGTTCTGCCGGAGCAGATCGTTGGGTCTGTCGCTTTTTTGTGCATGTGGGAAAATTGTCCTGTCCCCTGAAAACAGCAAGTTGGACCTGTCGCTTCAGAAAGTCGGATGAAGAGCAGGGTGCGTGCACACAGACACAAAATGTGCACCTCCAGGAGGCAAAATGAGTTCTACTCTACTTCCAGAAGGCCACTTCTCACTAATAAAACTATTGTCATTAAGCATAAAAATGCAAGAAATGTGAAACTCAAGTCCAAATGGGGCTTCAGGATAGTCACTCGTTTTCTGATTCTAACCGTTCTCACCCGTGATCCTGTGGCCGGGTCATGACTGTTTTGAGTCTGACATTGGCAGCAGCGAGTCTCCCTCATGGGAAGTACAATCTACTGGGCTGCCTCTCTTTCCTGGGCACTTGGCCACAGATGAGCCGGCACACCTCACTGCCAGCTGCAAAAAAGTCACGAAAAGGCAGTTAGCATGGGGGGAAGGCAACAAGGGTCCCCACTCCCCTGCAAGTTTGCACACCTGGGAGTGAGCCGCAGAGAACACACACAGCTTAAGTGTCCCCACTCCCCTGCAAGTTTGCACACCTGGGAGTGAGCTGCAGAGAACACACACAGCTTACACCTTTCGCAGCACCAGATTTCATTCGGACACTGTAGGATTTTGCTTCCTGCCTTTAAACAGTGTTGGTTCCCACTTGGCTCTGATGTCCTTCTTCGTGTCAAGTGTTATGTGCACAAAGGGTTCCCAGTTTTCTGATGTGGAAACGGCCCTCTGCAGAAATCCTAGCGGCTTCCCAGGGCTGGTGTCTCTGTCCTGCTGTCCTGTGGGAGACACATTGGTGAGCTCATCAGAGGGGGTGCAGAGGCCACCCAGGCGGGGCCTCCTTCCCGCCCCCACCCACCCCCTTCGTCTCCTGTACCCTGTCCTCAGCAGCTGATGACAATTAAATCTATGGGTGGAAGGAATCCACCTCGCACCACCCCACTGTAATTATAACTCTGCTGCTGGCTCCCAGCTCGGACAGGCTCCATCTTGTCTGCGCCCTGATGCCTGGCGTTTATTTACAAGCTCAAGAACGTCTCCAAGACAGCAATCGCTCTGAAGCTGGGAGGCAGTGATGGATACATGGCGCGGTGGTCATAGGGGGCAAATATTGAAAGGCAGAGGCTGGAATAATGGACAGTTATGTAAATGTCTCAGGAAACTGTGCAGGCAGCCTCTGCAGCTGGAACGACCATCTGAGGTTGAGGCCGAGTTGGACTCAGGAGACAACACAGAAGAACCTTGAGGGCCACCGCGCTGTCCTGAGAGCCAGGGAACCATGCCAGGGTGGCCGGCAAACTTTTACCACTTCCACAGGAGGCCACTAGCTCACCCCACATCAGCAATTTCTCAGCAAGGCACTCACCATAGATGTGTGACCACCATGTCCTGGAAAAATGAAAGCAGAAACCAAACCCCAAAGCCTCCTTCCTGGGCTCTGAGTCACTTTTGCATCCCTGTCTGATTCTTTTCTCTCCTTTTTCTCAAAAGCTCTTTTTCTTCGGTTCCTCTGCATGATCATGGCAGCACTGACCTATGATATTTCACACTTACTCTACCTCCCAAAGTGATTCATTCAATTCTGCCACATGGTGAAATGTTGAAAGACACCATTGAATTATGAAGAAATCACCCCAAATGAAAGTCATCGGCACGTGGCAGGACCCATAGGTGACAATGAGAATAAAAGCGACAAGAACTGCTTCCCGTCCCTCCCCCTCAAAGACGGGAACCAGAGCTAAGCATGTGACGAAGCCCTGCCCTTCAGCGAGGTTGGAGGGGACCACGCTCCTGAAAGTGTGCAGCGGGTGTGAGGATTAGGCTAGATATTTGAAAGCTAAGTCACCAAACAACAACCAAATTTGCATTCACATGTAAGATCATATTTTAAATAATTTATTATTTCACTTTTAAAAAGCACACTTTTTAATATAATTTGATATATATTAATTACACTTCATGTAATTTATTGCATACATTGCTGTTATGCTTCCTGCCACAATGTGTGTGTATTTGGAATGAGAGACAGGGAACAAAGCCCTTTGGAGAAATGTATTTCTATTCATAGGAATCTGCGGGTTAGTTTGTCCATCTATGAAATGGGTCCAATTGTCCCAAGCTCAATAACATATTACTGTGTCCTCTGCCATGAGAGGTATAAAGTTGCTGAGCTTTTCAGAGAAGGGTTGTCCATAAACCAGCAGCAACGTCGTCATTTCTAAAGTGTCACTGCATTTTGTATTTACTTTATTGCAGCGTCAACTTGGAAACGGAGGAGTCTATGTGGTTTAAACAGAAAAGAGTCTGGGAGCTCCCCAAGTGCATACAAAGCCATTTCTATTATCTGGAGCATGGTCCCTCACCATATAACCATTAAAAACCATGCTGCAGAGGGATACTCAGTGATGGGAGGTGCTTCCGTGCCTAAGAGGGTTACACAGGTACCTACGCTCCCGATGCTACGAAGGCGTGATGAACGCAGACATATGCACATAAACAGGCTTCAAGGCAATGCACCAGGTTCTCAAGGGTTCATATCTCTGGATGTTCACTTCCTTCTTGGTACTTTTCTACATTCTCACACTTTTTTTTCCCAACAGAGATGTGTTGCACTGGTAGTCAGCATGAAGCGAAATAAACGTTCTCGTTGGATTTGTGTTGTGAAAGGCATCTCTCCCCTCACAGTCCAGTAACTTCTCTTTTTCTCTCATCTCTGCTTTAGTAAAAACCCAGGGATTTCTGAATCGCTAGTGCTCGGTTGCTAAAAAATAGAGAGAGCATTCTCCCCTCTGCCCTTCGGAGTGAGCAGAGCACAGTCCCAGCAGCAACAGTCATCAAAGGTGCTTTAAGGGGGCGGGGAGGGGAGAGGAAAGGATGAGAAGTGGAAACTGGGAAGAGAAGCAATTGGGGAAGTTTCAGGTGGTGATTAAAAGAGAACAGAGTAGAAAGGAAATGGGGTGTTATGTTGCTGGGGGAGCCTGGCACAGACGGGCTGCTCCGAGGCCCCACCCGGCACAGAGCAGGACAGGGCACTCAGGTGGTCCTGATAAACCACCTGCCAGCTGGTCCCAGGCTTGGCTTCTAGCTCCAAGTACAAAAGGATTAACAGTTGAACAGAAAGCAAATGGAGAAACCAAAAGTAGTGCCTCCTTCAAACAGGCAGCATTCCCAAACAAATCTCCAGCCCTGTTTGCCAGGATGAGGGACGTCCGGACCCCAGGTAAGGGGCCCAGAGGCGCTGGGAGCGGGGGCAGGTCTGGTCCTATGACTGCAATCTGTGCAAATTCTGATCAGATTTAGAAATTGATTAATGATGAAATATACCTAGACTGCTTCCTTTTAAAGCAGTCGAGATTTTCTGATGACGCAGTGACATTCTTAGGCGAAATGAGTGTTAATTGCTGTCTAGACATTTTATTACTACAGTGGGGCACTGGTCATCGACCATCTCTTCTTTAACACATTAAACTCTAGGTCAGCCTAAATTGTTTGTTTCTGAGAAAGAAACTATACAGGCTCAGAGTGGACTGTGGCTGAGCACAGAGACACCCCCCCTCAACCAGGGCAGGAGGTGGGAAGCAGGGAGGATGGTGGAGGGACAGGACCACGTCCATCTCAGAGCACATACTTCCCTGATCCATACAGTACAGGGTGCAGCTCTGTGATTCTGAACAGATTCCACCATTCCACCATGCACATGACTGCTTTTCAGTTTTTGAGCTTTTATCTCTTCATCCTTCTTGTAAGCATTTTTTAAAATCACCCTTCGACTCATTTCCAGGGACAGTTCTGCCTTCTTCCAGCCTGAGAGACCGCAGTTAAAATCAATGAAAGAGGCATCTTCCCAGGACACAGTGAGCTCCTCTTAGGCCCCACAATACATGACAGACCAGCCCTCGCAAGCAGGGCCTCAGACACCCAAAAACTGTGTGGTCAATAAATAACATCAAAGTAAAAGGAGCAATGAGGAAAAGAAGAAAACTGCAGAAGTTCAGAAAGAAGGCCCCTCCCTGCACTTTTCTTCCCTCAGAAGAGGTGGGAAGGGCAGAGAAAGAAAACAGGAAGGGCTGGGAGGTGGGATTTCCCACAGAAAGCACAGGTGAGACTTGCCAGAGCTTCTGGACCCAGGACCTTCTCTTCTCCATTCCACCCCCTTTCAAAGGTGAGCAGCCGGCAAATGCTGAGCACACAAGAGATGCAAGGAGAGTGTGAGATGCCCAGAACCAACCGGAAGTTTCCTCCATGCTCACCCCAGTTCAGCCATGGCTTGGCAGCCATTCTGAACCTCAGGACAGACGTCAGCCTCAGACGGGTTCTGCAGAGACAGCTGGAGCACCGCGGGCCCCTTCCAGCTTCTCTTCTGCACCTAAGCCCCTCGAAAAGAAAGCCACAGCCCTGGTGTGTGGAGTCCACAAGGCAGAGCAAAGGACAGACACCAGGATTGTGCATCAGCTTTGGACCCTGTGGACAGATGTGACTGTAAAGTCAAGATAATTTATGTTGGTTTTATATCCATGCTCTTAGGAACCCAGATTTTGTTGACAGATGCAAACCTCAGCATAAGCATCCATTAGCAAATGCACATCTCGTGTTGGTTGTAAAGACAACATCAGAATGAAGAAGAACAAATGCAGAGCCATCCTTGAGCTCTGTTTACACAGTCATGTTGCAAAACCATCCCTCTATCGAGCAATCCTGAAGTCCTTTATGTCCCCAGAAGGGCAGAAGGAGGGAGAGGGCTCTAGGCACTCCTGGTGACACCGTGGCTCCAATACATGTCTCCCCAGCTCTGCTCCTGAAGCTGCAGCTCCAATGCATTTCTCCCCAGCTCTGCTCCTGATGCCACAACTCCAATGCATATCTCCCCAGCTCTGTTCCTGATGCTGCAGCTCCAATGCATTTCTCCCCAGCTCTGTACCTGATGCCCCATTCCAGTGCATTTTTCTCCAGCTCTGCATCTGACACCTGGCTCCCACCTCACAGGAGTCAGCAGGGGAGACCCACTCTGTCACCTCAACTGAATCCACCCTCATTTTGCTCTTTCCAAAAACCAATTGTAGATTCTTTGTCCCAAGCACAAGAGCTCTGAGTCCCGTTCTCAGTCTCACTAATTGAAGGATGTCACCCTCCACAATCTATATTTACATGTGGGCACCTGAACCAGGTGGGGTGAGCTGTCCCCCCAGGAACGTTTGGAGAGGCCTCTCTCCTTCACCCAGAAGCCCATCAAAATGGCTGTGAACGTGTTTGGACAGGAAGGTGCCACAGAGCACAATATTCCTCAAATTGTCAACAGAACAAGGAGCTCTTCCTGGTCTGAGGAAGGCCGGGAGGAATTCCCTCTTCCGGCCCCACGCAACAACCCCGCAGAGGTGCCCGGGCAGAGGCGCCACCTCCTCGCTTCCAAAGTGCAGGCCTCAGAGCTCCATGCACACATGCAGCCTTGTGGCCCAGATAGCAGAGAACAGCACCCTTGACTTGCGTTGACTGTGTTCTTGTTTTAACAGCTTTATTGAAATAGAATTTACATACCATAGGTTCAGCCTAATGTGCACCATTCAGTGTTTTTAGTGTATTCTCAGTTATGCAGCCATCACCATATCCTGATTTTAGAATCACCCCAAAAACAGCTCGTACCTATTAGCCTTCATATCTACCCCCATTCCGCCTCCCCAGCGAACAGCCGATCCACATCCATCTCTACCCATTTGTTACTCTGGATACCATATGTAAATGAATCATATGGGTCTTCTGTGTCTGACTTATTTCCTCCAACAAAATGTTTTCAAGATTTATCCACCTCATAGCCCCTGTCAGTGCTTTGCTGGTTTCTACGGCCAAACAATACTCTGTTATGTGACTGCGCCACACTTTGCTTCTCCAATCACCCACCATGGACATTCGGGAGTTCCTACCTTTGACTGCTATGAATACTGCTGCTGGGAACTTTCTTGTGCAAGTTTCTTGTGTACAAGTGTTTTCATTTCTTTGGGTAGAAACCTAGGGGTGGGATTGCTGGGTCACATGATAATTCCATGTTTAACATCTTGAAAAACTTATGTTGACTTTTATACCTGTGGAACTTCAGAACCTCTGAGAACACTTTTCCTGTTGAGCGTGCTCTCTTTCTATCTGGGAGAGCAAAGCTACCACCTGCAACTTTTATCTAGTTTGCACATTTAAAAGCTACAAGACACTCAAATACCCTGCACAAAGTTTCTAAATGTAAGGGAGCACAAGTCTCAATTAACCCAAGTTAACACGAGTGTGGTTACAATGGACCAGGACAATGGGCGTTGTTTTATTTCTTAACCCACAGAGAGTCCCAAGAATGGGCCCCCATTTGAAATGACCTAAGAGGCCCTTATCCCAGAGGCTAACTTAAGCATCTCAATGATGTGAAGGGCTTTTTATCTCAATGCTTTGTTCCTTCCTTTTATGCATAATCTGTTCCTAACAAGGTATCTGCTTTTGCTGATTCTTTTCTTCTGAGAAAAGCAATGGAAAGAATTGATGTTTTATAATTCGTGTTTGCAAGCCAAGGAAAAAATTATTTTTCAACAAGCAAAAGAAGAAAAGAACGAGGTAGCTCCAGCCTCACGTGACAATTTGTAAAAATAGTAGCTTAAGTCTAAGAATGCAGTGATTTCAAAAATATGTCTTTTCACTCACTGCTTTGCAGAAAAGCTCTCCTGATTTTTAGAGAGCAGGACGAGTTTTCAGAGGTCTCCACTCACTGAGTCCTTACAAAAGCCTTACAAAATCGCTGTGCACAGGAATGCTGAGCAGTGGCCCCCAGGCAGGTGAGATGCCACTCAGCTACTGAATGCCCAGTTTGCTTAACCAAGTCAGGCACTGACTGCATAAAATTATTGTGCAAATAAGGGTCACTGGCATCGTGAAGTTTTATATCAGAGCCAACGAGGAAAGAGCCATCCGCACCCTGACACCACACAGAGAATTGCACTGAAGAAGTGGAGGCCGCTCAAGACACCTTGTGTGGTTTTCTGAGAGCCGATTTGAGCCCCCACGGGGAGCACGGCACTCTCAAAGGCAGGCGCCGAAGGAGGTGCACTGAGCTCTGGGACAGGCTGCGTCATCTGCACACTCCCCACCGTGGCCTTTGCTGGTCCCCTGCATTCCAGGGCGGTTCTGCATGGGGAGAACCAGCCTGCAATCCATGAGAGGCAAGAGGACCAGTGCCGCCCAGTCCTGTGTTGACCAAGAAGACAGCTTGAGGCTTACGCTGTTCATTCACTCAGCAGTTACTTCCTGGGCACCCGCCCGTCACGGGCCAGGCTCTGTGCCAGGCTCAGGATGCACCAAGAACAAAATGACTTCCTAGTCTGTGGGGCTTGTACTTCAGCAGATCTCATTAGAGCCCCGTCTTTCATAGCCTAACTCAGTAATCCCATACACAAACAACAACAAAATCTGTGAGTATCCACTGAGCATGTGCTATGTCCAGGGTTTGTATACTTCATCCCATCTATCTGGTTATTCCATCAACCAGTACTTACTGAGACCCTGTCATGCAGCAGCCATATTTGGTTGTTTCATTTATTTATTTATTTATTTATTTTATTTTTGAGATAGGGTCTCTCTCTGTCACCCAGGATGGGGTGCAGTGGTGCAATCACAGCTCACTTCAGCCTTGATCTCCTAGGCTCAAGCAAGATTCCCACTTCAGCCTCATGATTAGCTGGGACCAGAGGTGTGTGCCAACACGCCCGGCTAATTTTTGTATTTTTTGTAGAGAGGGGGTTTTGCCATATTGCCCACTCTGGTCTCAAACTCCTGGGCTCAAGCGATCCTCCCACCTCAGCCTCCCAAGATGCTGGGATGACAGGCGTGGGCCACCGCATCCGGCCCATGCACATTCTTGAAGTTAGGGATACAGAAAAGGACAACAGAGGCCCAACTCTGAGCCCCACGGACCCACTCATGAACAGACACACAGCAAACACTGAGGAGTAGCTGGTGAGAGGGAGGGCTGATCTAAGGAGTGGTCGAGGAAACCACCGCAATCATCCTATTTAATAAATGTGAGAGGCTAATGAGTTGTCTAAGGTCACCTCCTGGCATGAGTGCAGCTGGAAGCCGAGGGCAGATGGGCCTGAGTCTGCCATCTTGTCCTCCTGTTCTCCACAAATGATCCTGTTTTAATTTCAAAACCTTGATGTATCCTCTGGTCTCTTCTGGAATGCCCACCCAACAGGAAGCCTGGTCCGTCCAACCCTGCCCTTCATTATGCTATTGCTGTGTGTTCTTGCTGGGTGTGTGTGTGTGCGAATGTATGAGTGTGTCTGAGTGTGAGCGTGTCGCATGTGTGCAAGCCTTGTGCCCTCAACAGATTATAAAGGACTAGTCTCTTTTCAAATTTACATAAACACCTTGCATGTGGCTGGACATGCACTCGATACCAAACTAATCACAATTTGGCAAAGGATAAAGCTGCACAGAAAAGTGGAATCTCTCTATGAATCAATAGCCAAGCTAATGTGGCGGAAGGTACCTAAAGAAGTGGCCCTGAGGTTCCCACACACCCAGCAAGGCCAACGCCACCCGCGCACCTCAATGCCCACCGCGCCACGGGTGCAATCGGAGAGATGGATGGCGTGAAATGTTTGCTATGTGAGAATGAGAGGAAAGCATCTGACAGGTTCATGTCCCCAAATAGAGCGCACACTCTTCACTCCGGACCTGCACAGGGAATCCTTCTCATCCTTCTTTCTCTCAAACTGTCCTATGGATAATCCGTAAAATGCAGTGAGTTTAGAAATTTAACTCACTTCTCTTTTTTTCCCTTCAGTACCAGGCTGAGAAAGAATCCAGAGGAATTGGAGAGACCAGGAACGGCTGCAGGCGAAAGAGGTGAATATTCTGCCGAGCTCCCTGGCTGCCGACCTCCAGTGGGCTGATCCTGTTGAGAAAACTGCCTGGGGAGACGTCTCGCTGCCCTGCGTGTGGAGGTTGGGCGAACAGACTGACTGCCCATCATGGGCTGCCCGCCATGACTTCTCTGCCCCATCTTCCCCACTCCTGGCCAGGGAGTGTGAAACCTAACGTGAGCTCAGCCTCTGGAGCCTCGCCGTCACTTCCCGAAGGGCTCTGCACGGCCCCGTGGCCGAGAAGTCCCACCTGGGAAGAAGGTTTGGTGGCCTCCAGGACAGTCTGCGGTGTCCCTGCCAGGGCCCAGGCCCACCCACCTTCACTCACACTTTCTTTCTGTTTATTGTTTTAGTTTCCATTTTACCTTTCTTACAAGTTACACTATTACTATTTTCTATTAATTTAAATTGACGTAAATTTAGCTTTACACTTACATCTACCTTGGATCTTTCCCAGCTGTTGAAATTGTTCTATTTCTTCTTTTTATCACTATTCGGGCTTATTTTATCTTTTTGCTTTGTACCTTCTAAGTTTTTTGTTCCATTATATCTTATTTGCTCTTACCTCTTATTTTGCCTTTTATCTATTTTTATGTTTTCTTTTAGTATATTTTTTCTCGGAATTTCTTTTCACCATTATTTATTTCATCCTTATCCTCAGTTTGCCATCCAAGGAATGGCCACAGCCTGTCAATTCTGTTTCTTGAATGCCTCCTGATGTCCTTCCCTGTCCACCCCAGCTTCTGGTGCCTGCACACACACACTCACACATACTTCTGTCCTCCATACACTCATACTCATACATGTGTATTCTTACACACCACCCACAGGCACCTGCAGGTCCTTACACTCGCACTCTCTACCCTGCATGCTTTCTGTCCCCCCCACACACCTACACTCACCTACACACACCTACACTCACCTACACTCACCTACACACACACACCCCTACACTCACCTACACACACACCCCACACTCACCTACACACACACACCTACACTCACCTACACACACACACACCTACACTCACCTACACACACACCCCTACACTCACCTACACACACACCCCTACACTCACCTACACACACACACCCCTACACTCACCTACACACACACACACCCCTACACTCACCTACACACACACACACACCTACACACACACTACACCTACTACTCACCTACACTCACCTACACACACACCCCCCCTACACTCACCTACACACACACCCCCCCACACTCACCTACACACACACCCCCCCTACACTCACCTACACACCCCCCTACACTCACCTAAACACCCCCCCTACACTCACCTACGCGCACACACGCCCCTACGCGCCCCTACGCGCACACACGCCCCTACGCGCACACACGCCCCTACGCGCACCTACGCTGGGGCTCCCTCCTTCCCTTCTCAGCCTCTGAACTGGCCTCCTGCCCCTGCTTTGCTGACTTGCTCGACCTTTCCTGGGTCAGGGTCCTCGGAGCTCTGCCTCTCCCACTCCTGGTCCCAGCTCACGGACACCGTTTAGGGCCCAGAAATCCTTTACTTCCAGTCATCTGTTCTCATTGTGTAAGGCATCACACTCAGCTTCAAATGCTGCACGTGGAAGGTTGTTTTGGGTCAGGGAAGTGTGGATGTCAGGAAAGGAGTCCAGCGCTGCCTGGCCAGAGGGAAGCGGGTTAGGAAGAGATTCTAGGAGTTCGAGGCTTTAGCTAAGCCAAGAAGGTGAGGGGGATGGCACCCCGTGCAGTGCTGTGCTGGGTCCTAGGCACCAGGTCCCAACGTTAAAGGCAATTAGAAAACTAAGACAAGCACACACCTTTATAATTGAGACCTGTTTAGAAATTACTACAATTGTAATGAAGGGAAAGATTGGGGTGCTGTCAATTCGACTTCCATTAAACGTTGATTTGAATTCTCTGTGATATCATTATATCAATTTTACAGACAGAAACAGACTCACAGAGAAGTGCCCTACTCCGAGCCATACAGCAGGGGCCACAGCAGCGCTCAGAGCCAACCCGGCACCCTCTCCCCAGCCGGATCCCCAACGACACAAGCGCTTTTCCTCACTACCATTTCAGACTGGCGTAACCTTCATTTGATTCGTCTTAAATCTACAACAGTTTTTAAGATTTCATCTTATCTCATTTATCCATGATTAATTATTTAAAAACATATTTAAAGACATAGATAAGGTGCCAGAAAGAAAGAATAAGGCAGCTTTGTCGTTTAAAAAACTTGTCTTATAATTTCTCTGCTTTGTAAGGGTTATCGTGATGGTGAATTTTATGTGTCAACTTGGCTAGGCCACGGTACCTCAGTATTCCCTCAAACATCATCCTAGATTTTGCTCTGAAGGCATTTTTTGGATGGGATTGGCGTTTAAACCAATAGACTTTGAGCAACGTCGATCACGCCTCAGAATGTGGTGGGCCTCATCCAATCAGTTGAAGGCCTTAAAAAGAGCAAAGACCGAGGTCCTCCAGGAAGAGGGTGCTCTGCCAGCAAACAGCCTGCGGACTCGAGCTGCAATGCCAGTGCTTCCTCGGGTGTCCAGCCTGCCCACCAGCACTGCAGGTTTCAGACCTGCCCGTCCCCACCATCGTGTGAGCCAACCACTTAAAATTATTTCTTTCTCTCTCTCTCTCCTCTCCATACATACACATCCTATTGGTTCAGTTTCTCTGGACAGCCTTAGCTAACACAGTTATATCTTTAAGGTTCTTCTAAAACAGTCATGCCTCTAGCATTTGAACCAAACGAAACCAAATCAAAAGCAAAACACAATAAATTTGAGATCAAAATGTAAAAACATTATACCTGTTACATTGTCTCAGCATTCCTTCTTTTACATTTTTAAAGAAGAAAGTAAAATATAGACACAATTTTTGATTGTGCCAATCATACTTCATTTGTGAGATTATAACTTTTGGACTAGAAACTTCTAAGTTTCCATTCAAAGTTAAGATTCTAAGTTCTGTGGCTAATCAGGTTTAGGTATTAAGGAGTGTGGATCAGTAGAATTTTTTGAAAAGAGTGATTTCTTTGGCGGATTTTTCCCCTTCTAGACATGAATTCAGAAGCTCATTAAGAGTAATAATAAATAAAGTGATAAAAATATTAAACAGCTTGACAACTGCAAATCCCGTAGCTTGTATGTATTTATTTGTGCATCATTCTGCCCCCCTCCGAAAAAAAGATTCAAGGCAACTAGCAAAGATGCATGCAGCACGCTAATATGAAATAAAACACAAAAGGCTGTGGGAAAAGGGGCAGAGGTGGCATCACATAGCGCAGCACGCAGCGAGGAGTGAAGCTGGAAAAGGCGACGCGGTTGTGTGTGATTCGGGTCCGTCCACGGCCGCCCCGGAGGTGAGTGGGGCTGCTGACACACAGGCGGCGCCATGACAGAGGAAGCACGTGCAAAGCGCATCTGCAAGGAGCTGCACGTTCATACACAAAGGTAAACGTAGCTAGAGAATAATCCAGAGTAATCCAGAGCTGCGTGTTCATACATGACGCTAGACATAGCTAGAGAATAATCCAGAGTAATCCAGAGCTGCGCGTTCATACGTGATGTTAGACATAGCTAGAGAATAATCCAGAGTGATCCAGTAATCTAGAACTGCGCGTTCATACATGACGCTAGACGTAGCTAGAGAATAATCCAGAGTAATCCAGGATCTCATGGTCATCACCACAACCCAGACAATAAATGAACTTTCAGGCATCTGAGAAATGCCCAGGGCCACACAACTGACAATGGCAGGGCCAGGACTGAAGAAAAGGAAAGGAAATATGGGGGAGGGGGGCAACCCCCAAATATAAAAACAAGAAGGGCCTTTTATGAGGTTCAGAAATCAGCTAACTTCCCAGACACAGTCCCCAGCTGGTTAGCGACAGGCATCTGAGTACAAACGTGCCCATAGGACTGGGAGCTCTGGCTTTCCAAACCAGCGTGGCCTGTGTCTGATTTGTTACAAGGACCAGCACCTACATTCTGAGCAACAGTGACTTGAAGCCCTCCTTCCCATGGGGCTGTAGCCTAGGCCCTCACACCACACCCGTGTCCCATGCCCCCGGGCAAATCTCTTTCCTAAAATCTCCACAGGACTCCCCTCCGCTCAGTGCTAAGCAGACCCCTTCTGTCCCCAGGCACAGTTGTCATTCATCAGACTCTTTTGGAAGCTTTGTCCTTGAAGATGATCATTGCTGATCGATCAGCGTGAGCTCTGATATTGAATGATTTCCAGATAATATTGGAAGTCACATGGACAGTTTGTTGGAAGCCTGAAGGAAATCCTCTTTCCATTACAAAGACTAAAAAACATTTCCCTTCAGATGTCTCCCATTTGCCTTTAAAAAAAAAAAAAAAAAAGCTATTAACCTGTAAAATCATCTGAGAGAGGCAGCAGCCAGGGTAGTCGATAAAAGCAGGTGTTCACATCCAGAAATCCGAGCCCTGACCTTCACCTGCCCCTGAAGCCTTGAACTTCGTGTCCTGAATTTCTGTAAGCCTCAGTTTCTTCAGTCATGAAATGGAAATGCTAACTGGAAATTCTGTGGTGTGGATTAAAAATGTTATACATAAAGGTACACACATATATGTATACACATGTATATATGCACTCATGTGTAGACGGGTAGACATATAATGTACACACGTGTGCACATATGTATGCACACAGTACATGTATGTGCACATGTGTGCTTATGTATGCATATATGTGTACTCTTGCATACAAATATATGCACATGTGTGTACACTCACATATGTATGCCACATGCATGGACACACATGTGTACACATGCACACACCTATGCACATGTGTACTTGCACATATGTGCACACATGCACATAGACACACATGTGTACACATATATGCATGCACACACTCAGATACAAATGTGTATATGTGTACACATATATGTATGCACACACTCAGATACAAATATCTATATGTGTACACATGTATATGTGCATGCACCAAACACATATAGACACGTGGCTTCTATTTTTATTATGTGCATATAAAGAAAAGCTCTAACTCGTGAGAATCAACTGCATGAGTTTAAGATGCTCTTTGCATATTAATTGGGGGTAATTTCATAATTGGCCATATTTACATATTTACAGTCACGTACAGTAGAAGTGCATCATTGCCTCATTTAACATTAGCAGTAACAGTGGTTACAAACTTCATGTATCCACAAGTATTTTGCAAAGTTTGTATCTATAGGCCTGCGACAGCACATCAAAGCATACTTCAAAGTTCTATGCCAAAGAAATTGCCTTTACCTATACTGAGAATGGTGCAGTGTGTGATTAACATGCTTTTGCCATGTGTATTTTCTAAGTTCATCACTTCATAGCCTGTGGCATGTTTAGAAGCATCACAGAATAGAGTTTCCTGGCGTTAGAATTTATGAAAGATTATAGATTTTAAAGTATGATGTAGGTCTACTCTGAAATGTCCACTCACATCGCTAAGAAAAACCAAATGTTTATTAAAAGTGTGAACTGTTACAAGCAGAACATTTTAGAAAAGAAATCTTGTACTTATCTCTAGTGGGGACCAACTAACATATTCTGTAAAGGACCAGACTGGAAATCGCTTTGTCTGGGAGAGCCAACCCCGGCGCTGGAACTACGCAAGTCTGCCTTTGCACAAAGCCGCAGAGACGCGCGAGTCAGGAGTGTGGCTCTGCCCCCATAAAACCTCGCTCATGGACACTAGAATTCCAACTTCACAGAATTTTCACATGTCAAGGAGTGTGATGCTTCTTTTGATTGTATTCATTTGTTTTAAAATGCGGAACCATTCTTAGCTCACGGACAATACAAAACCCACACAAAATCAGCTGGGTTGGACCAAAGGCCTACGATCACCAGCCATTGTTCTAGAGGATTTTATAACATGGTCAGATTCTACATAATATTCCTTTCTCACATTTTCATGATAAAAAAATATCGATTTATAAATAAATCATTTTAGGTGGTGCGGGCCCATGGCACCCCACAGTCTGGCACTCCCATCACCGGTCACCATCAGCAAACCCTCCCAGTGGGGCCCTGGTGGGATGGCCACGTGAAAGACAGGCCTGGCAGCGCCCACTTCCAACTCCGAAGGCCTTTTGCGTGGTCTCAGTTAATACTGGAAAGTGTTGAGAAAGCTTTGCTGAAATGTGTTGCATTTCCAGAACAATTTAATAACTGGAGTATTAACTAGAAGTACAAAGATCAAACATTAAACAGAAAATATAAAATGAATTAGATTAAAATTTAATTGTGTGGAGCAAAGTTCAATATTTTATGAAATGAACTGAAAATGCAATGAACAGTCAGGTCTTTTCAGACTGTACGTTTTTGCTTGTGAGTCCGGTCTCTCTGTGAGTGTGAGTTCATGCCTATGCATGTGTGAGTTCATGTCTGTGTGTGTGCATTCTTGTCTATGTGAGTGTGAGCTCATGTCCATCTGTGTGAGTTCATATCTATGAGTGTGCATTCCTGCCTGTGTGAGCTCCTGTCTGTGTGTATGAGTTCATGTCTGTGCATGTGCATTCTTATCTATGTGAGTGTGAGCTCATGTCCATCTCTCTGAGTTCATATCTATGAGTGTGCATTCATGCCTGTAGGAATGCATGTCTGTGTGTATGAGCTCATGTCTATCTGTGAGTGTGCATTCATGTCTATGTGAGTGTGAGCTCATGTCCATCTGTGAGTGTGAGTTCATACCTGTGAGTGTGCATTCATGCCTGTATGAATGCATGCCTGTGTGTGAGTTCAGGGCTGTGCGTGTGCATTCATGTCTATGTGAGTGTGAGCTCATGTCCATCTGTGCGTTTCAGTTCCTGTGTCTCTCCATGTGTGGCTTTTTCCAGGTTACATCTCATCAACTCGTTCCATGGTTGAAAGTGTGATTCGAAAGCAGAACAAATGTGTCACGCAACTTTTTTTTTTCTAAATAAACAGGAAAATGCATAAAAGAAAACAGAGGGCAGGCTGGCACCAGCAACTGGGTGACGTGGAGGGACACCTTGTCCTTACGAGGAAGATCAAAGCCGGCTCCGGCTGGGTGTCCTGCTCTCTGCTGGGGCTGAGCTGTGCAGCTCCCTGGCTCCGTGGTGCTTCCCGGGGCGGGCTGGAGCCGCTGGCCTCTCTGTTTCTACGTCTCACCCTCTCAGAGCTCCCGGGCTCTTTTCTTTGAAATAATATGGGTAATTATCAAAAATAATCCTCACAGGCTGCACTCGTCAACACATTGTTCACGTGGCAGCGTTCCATGGGCACCCACCACCACCGCGGTGGTCATCGGCACGGGATGGGCTGCATCCTGCGTTGGTCACTGTAACGGGATGGGCTGCACCCCGCGTTGGTCACTGTAACGGGATGGGCTGCACCCCGCGTTGGTCACTGTAACGGGATGGGCTGCACCCCGCGTTGGTCACTGTAACGGGATGGGCTGCACCCCGCGTTGGTCACTGTAACGGGATGGGCTGCACCCCGCGTTGGTCACTGTAACGGGATGGGCTGCACCCCGCGTTGGTCACTGTAACGGGATGGGCTGCACCCCGCGTTGGTCGTCGGCACGGGATGGGCTGCACCCCGCGTTGGTCACTGTAACGGGATGGGCTGCACCCCGCGTTGGTCACTGTAACGGGATGGGCTGCACCCCGCGTTGGTCACTGTAACGGGATGGGCTGCACCCCGCGTTGGTCACTGTAACGGGATGGGCTGCACCCCGCGTTGGTCACTGTAACGGGATGGGCTGCACCCCGCGTTGGTCACTGTAACGGGATGGGCTGCACCCCGCGTTGGTCGTCGGCACGGGATGGTCTGCATCCTGCGTTGGTCGTCGGCATTTTTTTGGATGCATTGTAAATGAAATTATTTTCTTAATTTTCTTTTCAAATTGTTCATTGTTAATGTATAGAAATACAACTAATGTTTGTGCATTGACTTTATATCATGCTACTTCACTGAATTCATTAGTTCTAACATTTTTGTGAAATGCTTAGGGTTTTCTACATATAAGATCATATCATCTATGATTTTTCTTTTTCCTAATTTGGATGCTTATTTTTCCCCTAATTGGTCTTTGTAGGATTCCAGTACTTTTTGAATAGAAGTGGTAAAAACAGGCATCCTTGCCTTTTTCCTAATCTTAGAGGATGAAGTTACAGTCTTTCATCATTAAATATGCTGTTTGCTGTGGGTTTTCATACATGACTTTTATTATGCTGAGGGAATTTCCTTCTATTCCTAGTTTGTTAAATATTTTATTATGAAAGGGTGTTGGATTTTGTCTAATGGTTTTTCTGCATCAGTTGAGATGATCATGTAAGGAATTTTTTTCATTCTGTTAATGTGCTATATTACATTGATCACTTTTCATGTTGAATCATCCTTACATTCCAGGAATAAATTCCACTTCCTCATGGTGCATAATCCTTTTAATAATCCTGAATTTGGTTTGTTCATATGTTGTTGAGAATTTTTCATAGATATTCATAAGAAATATTGGTCTGTAATTTTCTTTTCTTGGAGTCTCTTTCTTGCTTTTGTGTCAGGACAGTGCTAGCCTCATGGAATGAGTCAGGCAGAGTCCCCTCCTCTTCAATTTTTTGAAAACATTTGAGAAGAATTGGTGTTAGTTTTTTAAATGTTTGGTAGAAGTCACCAGTGAAGCCATCAGGTCCAAGGCTTTTCTTTGTCTGAAGTCAATTTCCTTGCTGGTTTTAGATCTATTCAAATTTTCTATTTCTTCATGAGTCAGTCTTGGCAGACTTTGCATTTCTAGGAATTTGTTGATTTCATCTAAGTTATTCAATTTGTTGTCATACAATCGTTCATAGTACTCACTTATAACCTTTTTTTATTTCTGTGGAATTGGCAGTAAAAACGTCCCCACTTATATTCTTACTTTTGAGTCATCTCTTTTTTTTTTAGTCAATCTAGCTAAAAATTTGTCTATTTTGTTGAACTTTTTGAAGAACCAATATTTGGTTTCAGTGATTTTCTCAATCATTTTTCTATTCTCTATTTCATTTATCTCTGCTCCAGTCTTCATTATGTTATTCCTTCTGCTAGCTTTATTCCTTCTGCTAGCTAGTTTGTTATTCTTCTTCTAGTTCCTTAAGTTGCAACATTAAAGTTGTTGATTTGAGATGTTTCTTTTTTACTGTAAGAATTTATAGCTACAAATTTCCCCTTTATCACTGCTTTGGCTGCGGTCCATAAGTTTTGCTATGTTGTGTTTTTCATTGTCATTCATCTCTAAGTATTTTCTAATTTTCTTTGCGATCTTATCTTTGATGCATTGGATGTTTAAGAGTATGTTGTTTGATTTTCACAAATTTTTTAATTTTTCAGTTTTTCTTTGGTTATTGATTTCCAACTCCACTGTGTTGTGGTCAAAGAAGATCCTCTGTATGATACCCATCTTTTTAAACCTGTTGAGACTTAATTTGTGGCCTAACATATGGTCTATTCTGGAAAATGTTCCACCTGCACTTGAGAAGAATGTGTATTCCAATGTTGCTAAGTAGACTGTTCTGTGTATGTCTCATAGGTCCATTTGGTTTATTGTGTTGGCCAAGTCCTCTATTTCTTTATTTATCTTCTGCCTGGCCCTTCTACGCATTATTGACAGTGGAGTAGTGAAGTTTCCAATACCCCACTAGTATAGTACAGCCATCTATTTCTTATTTCAATTTTGTCAATTTTTGCTTCATGTATTAGGATAATCCATTATTAAGTCCATAAATGTTTGTAATTGTTATACATTCCTGTTGTATTTTCATTTTCACCCCTTTCAGTTATTGATGTCACAAAATGCATCTTTATACAATGTGTGCCAAAAAATGTAAACTAAGAATTATTTTTATAATACATAATATCCCTTACATTATGTAGAAAATAAAATGTAGAGTGATAAGCCAAAGTTGCAATAATACTAGCTTTTAGGCTAATAACTTTTAATGTATTATTTAAATTATATATAAAACAAAAATGGAATTACAAACCATTTTTACAATGATACTAGTTTTTATAATTACCCATGTATTTATCTTTATTGAGATCTTCATTTGTTTATATGGTTTCAAGTTACTCTCCAGTGTTCTTTTCTCTCAACCTCCATGACTCCCATTAGCATTTTTTGTAGGACAGTTCTAGTGGTAAGGAACTCCCTCAGCTTTATCTGGGAATGTTGTATTTCTCCCTCACTTTTGAAGGACAGTTTTACTGATATAAGATTCTTGGTTGATAGGTTGTTGGTGTTTTTTTAATTTTTCTTTTAGCACTTTATCAGTCCACTACCTTCTGGCCTCCAAAGTTTATAATAAGAAATCTGCTGATAATCTAATTAAAAATTCTTTGTATATGATGAATTGCTTCTCTCTTGCTGCTTTTAAAATTCTCTCTTTGGCTTTTAAAAGCGTGATTATAATGTGTCTCAGTATGGGTCTGTTTATGTCCATCCTGATTAGAGTTCACTGAGTTTCTTGAATGTTTATGTTTGTGTCTTTCATCAAACATGGGATATTTTCAGCTATTATTTCTTCAAATAATCTCTCTTTCCCTTTCTCTCTCTCTTCTCTTTCTGAACAACCACAATGCTTATGTTGGTTCACTTGATAACGTGCTACACACTCCTTAGGCTCTATTCACTTTTCTTCAGTACTTTTTTCTTTCTTTACCTCAAACTCAATAATTTCAATTGTCCTATCTTCATTTCAATTGACCTTCACTGACTCTTTCTTCAACCTGCTCAAATTTGCTTTTGAATCTCTCTCTCTCTGGTGAATTTTTTATTTCAGTTGTTGTACTTTTCACCTCCAGAATTTCTTTTTTTCTTAGGTTTCCTAACTCTATTGATATTTCCATTTTATTTATTCATTGTGTTCTTGACTTTCTCTATATCTTCCTTTAGTTCTTTGAGCATCTTTAAGACAGCTATTTTAAAGTCCTTATCTAGTAGGTCCACCATCTGGTCTTTCTTTTGAACAGTTGGTTCATTTTTTGCCTTTGAATGGGTTATACTTTCCTCTTTCTGTGTATGTCTTATAATTTTTTTGTTAAAAGCTGGATATTTGAATTTAATGATGTGGTAACTGGAAATCAGACTCTCCCCTTTCCCCAGGGTTTACTGTTGTTGGTACTGGTTTTTTGTTTGTTTGTTTGTTTGTTTGTTTTATTGTTTTAGGTTGCTTCCACACCAAAGATCAGCCTGAAGTGTCAACTTAAGGTCTTCTCAGCTCTTTTCTGAGCCTGCACCTTTCCCTGGGCACTCACACTTTCTAATTTTCTTCATATATGCAGTTACTTTTGAATGTCTTAGTTTTTAATGTCTGAGTTCCAAAAGGGGAAAACAAGAAAAATAAAGGTGAGGGGAAAGACGCCAGCTCTTTAAATCCCCTGGAAGTCAGTATTTTGAAGCAGAAGTGACTTCCAAGGGATTTAAAGGAGGGGGAGGGGCTTGCATCAATTGGGGCAGGTGCAACGACAATGGCCCCTGCCTCTTTGTCTGTCTCTATGATTAGAAGCAGCAATCTTCAATCCAGGCACAGATCCCAGATATTTTGAGGGCAGGGTCCCTTTGCCCACCTGGCTGCTGTAAGCTGTGTACAGGCTGCTTCAGAAACATGTTCACAACTGCCAGCCATGGGGCTGGAGATAAGGGATAGGTAGCGTCTATTGTGCCAAGAGCTGAAATGGACTGAAATTGACCTCAATTTACCACCCTACCATCCTTCCCCTGGCAGTTACATGCCTTCAATAGACTTTAGAGTCCCAAATAGTTACATCAGCCAGATCTTGCCAGTGCAACCGTGGTCTACAGGGAGATGGACTCCTGTTGCTTCCTACTCTGTCATCTTCACAGAATCCTCCTTCTATGTTATTAACATTTGTTTCATTTTGCAACTTCTTTTTCAAAAATTATTTTAGCCATTTGTGTTAGTTTAGAAAAATATTTTCAACTCTTCTTCGGACCTAATTTTTTGTTGTTCTACTCATTTTTATCTTCATTACAAGTATTGTTACACTGGAAATTTCTCATATTTTATTTTGCCACAGAATAACGTTTGTAAAAAGGTTCATAGCCAGCACACTTCAGCAGCACTCATTGATATGGCTTGGTTGTGTCCCCACCCAAATCTCATCTTGATTTGTATTTCCCATAATCTCAACATGTCATGGGAGGAACTGGTGGGAGGTAATTGAATCACAGGGGCAGTTTTCCTCATGCTATTCTGATGACAGTGTGTAAGCGCTCAGGAGATCTGATGGTTTTGTAAGAGGCTTCCCCATTCACTCAGTTCTCATCCTTCTCCTTCCCACCACCATGCGAAGAATAATGTGTTTACTTCCCCTTCCACCATGATTGTAAGTTTCCTGTGGCACTGTGGGTCAGTTAAACCTTTTTCCTTTATCAGTTACCAAGTCGTGGGTATTTCCTTATTAGCAGTGTGAGAATGGACTACACAGTCAACATTTATGTCGAATTCATTCAAAACTGTTAGGCTGGTTATAGAGCTCTTGAGAACAGAGCTCTATAGATTCCCCCACTGCTTGCTTTACTCTTTTTCTCAATATTTTATAGAGATTGCTCCATTCTTTCCTAGACATGTGGAGAAGTCTGAGACAGGTGTGCTATTTTTTCCTTTGTAGCTTTCCTGTTTTTTTTCTGCCTGGAGGTTTTTGGATTCTATCTTTATAATCAAATTTTTTCACATGACCAGATCTGGCCATTGGCTTTGCCTTGTTGTATACAATGAGCTGATTCAATCTGAAGGTCAGTATTGAATTCAGAAAACTAAAATTAAATTATGTCTTCCATTATAGCTTTTCTTTCCAATGAGCAATGATAAAAATTTATTTTATTTGTATGAAGTTTATTTTTTCTAGAAGAAACTATTAGATTGTCCTACTCATCTCTAACTTGATTTTCTGTAGAATGTAACCTTTTTTATTGCTTCTAAGATTGTCTTAAATTTTGCAATTATCACTTTGTTTAATTAATATTTTAATGGATCCCATACCTACTCTTTTAAAGCTTCCTCCAAGATATTTCCATTCTCATTCTGTTCTCCTTATCCTATCTTTACTCTCTGAATTTAGAGTCCTGAGTATTGAGAATATGAAGAGAATACTTCACAAATCTTTTCATTTCCTACAGTAAAGTCCTTATTAACATATAATAATAAAACCAACAGCAACCATGAGTAAGGCTGACAGTGTGTGTCTGTTAAGCCCACTGACTCCATGTCGAGCATGGTTTGAGCCCCTCCTCCCGTATTAACCATTTATTCCCCATACAGCCCCATGTGAAGTCAGGGGCATCCTCGTTACCAAGGTCGCACGCATAGCAAAGCCAGAGCCTGCCCCGTCCCACTCCTTTGCATCTCGTGTGCACATTCTCCATCCTTTCAGTTACAGAATCTTCCCAGAGGTCCCATATTTATTCCTGTTTACCCTGCTTGAAAAAGAAGAGGTTTAAGTATGAACAGAGTAGTGGACTCTCCCAGGCTCCACTTTGACATCTACGGGATCCTTGCTAGAACCTTCTCCTCAGACCATGGCCAGGGTGGCGAGGGCAGTCTGCAGTTTTTATCTTACCAGAAACGCTGGACAAAATCGCAGCACAAGCTCCCACAGCTTTGAAATGCTGATTTCACAGGCAAGAAGGATGGCAGGCCAGTTTCAGGACTGATGCAGAGGCCACAGGACCATAGGATCGGAGAAGAGAAATGGATTAATGAGGACTTGAAAGGACTGGTAAAATGTAGACAGACTGTGAGAAGAAGTGACTAAGAGTGGGAAAAATGCTTTCTGACTCATAAAGAAATTTGACCTGGGGAAAATTGGAGATCAGTTTTAGACATGCTGGGTGAAGTGAGACAGACCTCTGATGTCTTACAAGGAAGGGTCAGGTTGTCATCCAGCTCAGCGTGGCTGAGACTGGCCAGGTAGTGGTGAAATCCTCACAGCTACCCTGAGCCAAAAAGGCTGGGTTACAACACTTAAGTAGAAAAGACCTGAATCAAAGAATGCCATTGAATTTTGAACATAATGGCAGGACACCACTTTTTTATGCTACATGTTATAGATTAAAATTAAGCTATTGGCCTAGTGAATTTTAAAAATAATTTCTAAAAAACATGGCACAGATCTAGCAATCAGGAAAATTGATTTTGATTCCTGGAAGAGCTGAAATTGTTTTATATTTCACTTTTACTGCTTTACATTTACCCTGGGCAAAATATTCATAAGTGATTTCCCTTTGCTGTAAAAACTTTGGATAATGGTAGCCTCTTTGGACAGAAATGGGGGGAATTTCTCTCCAGGCTTCACTTCAAAAAACTAATTTTCAGTTAATACAAAGATGGAACTACTCTTCTCTTCTCTAACCTCTCCATGCTGCACACCAGCAGATGACTCTCCTAACATAGCTCTGAGCATGTGGCTCCCAGCGCCTCCAACACAAAGCCCCACCGAGATTCACACCGAAAGCACCAGGCCCTGACAAGGTTACTCGCTGTAACCTCCGGCTCCCACATCATCCCACCAGCTGGAGAAAAACTGCCATCAGTAAAACTGCCATCAACATCTTTGTATCCATAGTAACTAGACCAAGGCCTCAAGCTGCTGGGCTTCAAATAGATGCTCAGTGGGGATCAACTGCTCTGATAGAACATCCACTGATTTCTAAGGGCAGTTCTTCTACAAACAGATTTTACCTAAATTAGTAACTATGGTTTTGATATAAAATACTCATTCTCATGTCTCAGTTAATCACCTACATGAGCATAACCATCATTTCAATAATCAAGAGTGTAGACTAATTATTTTTCATCAAAATCTCAGTAAAATATTGACCTAAGATGAGGTATAAATTTAAATTCATATTGAAATGTCTAGATACAGAAGCAGCTCAACTCTGGAGCCCGTGCCTCAACTTCTAGTGCAGAACATCAGTTCCTTGACACTAACACAGCTGGTGAGGAGCCACGCGCCTCCCTAAACACTCCTCTTCCTCCCTGATACCCCATGTGTTGGCCCCTTTCCTAGAGTCCAGCCCCCTCACCCCCAAACACCAGGTGAACTCCTACTCAAGCTTCAAGGCCCAGTTAAAGCCTGCCCTCCTCACTGTGATTTTTCTCTATTGTAATAATTACCCTGTCCTATTAGGAGCATTTGCTTCTGTGTCTCCCAGATGAGCCATATGCCCTAGCAGGGAAGAGCTTCAGCTTACCTTTCCCAGCTCCTCAGCTCAGACCCAGGCACCTAACAGATCATCAGTAAACATTTGCAGCGGAAAAAAAGGACAAGACGAAGGAAAGTAGGAAGGTGAGAAGGCTAGAACGTGGGAAGGAAGGAAGGCAGGAAAGAAGGAAGGCAAGAAGGCAGGAAAGGAGGAAGGAAGGAAGGAAGGAAGGAAGGAAGGAAGGAAGGAAGGAAGGCAGGTAGGTAGGAAGGGAGGAAGGAAGGAAAAAGCCTACTTTTATAACATAAAAACACCACCTGGATCCCAGGGAGAACATGGATTTCCAGTCATCTCCACAGCTGACTGTCCACCGTGGCCCCTGCTGGCCACATATGGCTGCTGAGCATGGAGACGTGGCTGCTCCACACTGAGGCCTGTCCTTAGGCATTCACTGCACCTCGGAGTTCAAAGAATCAGTGGAAAGAAGTTGCAAACTATCTCACTAATAACTTCTATATTGATCATATGGTACAGCAACCATATTTTGGGTTAAATAAAATACCCTATTAAAATTATTTTTACCTGCCTTTTTTTACTTTCTTAGTTTTGCTACTAGAAATTTTTAAATGACAGCTGTGGCTGTGTGTGTGGCTGCCACTGTGTTTCTGGTGCACGGAGCTGTCCGGAAGCCTCTGTGTGATGAGCTGCAGCCTCAGGCGCCTTGGGGGCAGGAAGGTTTGTATTTGCTGCTCCTTCTCCCCTTTTTTCTTCTTTAAAGTTGTGTTTTTTATTTCCATTTCCCCGAGGATTAGCATCTTTTCAGGTACCCGTTGGGCAATTGTATGTCTTCTTTGAAGAAACAACTATCCTCAAGTCTTTCTGCCATTTTTAATCAGATTGCTTGGGTTTGTTGTTGTCGTTGTTGTTGCTGTTGTTGCTGTTGCTGAGTTGTAGGAGTTCCTTGTGTATTTGGAATATTAACCCCTGGTCAGATGTATAGTGTATTAGTCCATTTTCATGCTGCTGATAAAGACATACTCGAGACAGGGCATTTACAAAAGAAAGAGGTTTATTGAACTTACAGTTCCACATGGCTGGGAGGCCTCACAATCATGGTGGAAGGTGAAAGGCACATCTCACATGGCAGCAGACAAGAGAAGAGAGCTTGTGCAGGGAAACTCCCATTTTTATAAAACCATCAGATCTCATGAAACTCATTCACTGTCATAAGAACAGCACAGAAAGACCCACCCCCATGATTCAATTACCTCCCAACAGATCCCTCCCACAACAGGTGGGTATTCAAGATGAGATTTGGGTGGGGACACAGCCAAACCATATCATATGGTTTGCAGACACTTTCTCCAAGTCCATAGGTCACCTTTTCACTCTGCTGGTTGCCTCCTTTGCTGCACAGAGGCTTTTGGGTTTGACGCAATCCTGCTTGTCTGTTTTTGCTTTCACTGCCTGTGCTTTTAGGACTTATCCAAGAAGCCACTGCCAAGACCAATGCAACAGAGTTTTTCTCCTGTTTTCTTCTAGAAGTTTTATACTTTCAGGTCTTATGCTAAGCCTTGAATCCATTTTGAGTTGATTTTTGTGTATGGTGTAAGATAAGCCTCACACCTACTAGGATGGCCATTATCAAGAAACAGAAGGTGGCAAGTGTTGGTGAGGAGGAGGAGATATTGAAGCCACTGTGCACTGTTGGCAGGAACATAAAATGGTGCATCCGCTATGGAATGTAAAATGGTTCACATGCTATGGAATGTAAAATGGTTCACCCGCTATGGAATGTAAAATGGTTCACCCGCTATGGAATGTAAAATGGTTCACTCGCTATGGAATGTAAAATTGTTCACCTCCTATGGAATGTAAAATGGTTCACCCGCTATGGAATGTAAAATTGTTCACCTCCTATGGAATGTAAAATGGTTCACCCACTACGGAATGTAAAATGGTTCACCTGCTATGAAATGTAAAATGGTTCACCCACTATGGAATGTAAAATGATTCACTCACTATGGAATGTAAAATGGTTCACCCACTATGGAAAACAGCATGGAGGTTCCTCAAAGGCTTAAAAACAGAACTACCATATGCTCCAGCAATTCCACTTCTAAGTATTCATCAGAAAAAAAAATGAAAACAGGATCTCCAAGAAGTATCTACACTGTGTTCATTGCAGCATTATATGCAATGGCCAAGAGGTGGAGGCAACCTAAATGGCCATCGGGAAATGAATGGATAAAGAAAGTTTATACACAAATAATGGAATATCATTCCACCTTTTAAAAGGGGCACGCTGTCACATGCTACAACACAGATTAACCTTGAGGACATTATACTAAGTGAAATAAGCCAGTCACAAAATGAGAAATACTATATGAGTCTACCTATATGAGGTCTCTAAAACAGTCAAACTTATAGACACAGAGACTAGAATAGTGGTTGCCAGGGGTTGGGGGAGGAACGGGGAGAGTTTCAGTCACATGAGATGGAAGAGCCCTGGAGGCGTGCTGTACAGCATCATGTGTGTAGTTAGCAATACTATGCCACGTTGCAAACATCTGGTATGAGGGCAACTTCATGTTATGTGTTTCTCTTACCACAATAAAAAATAAAAATTTAAAAATTAAAAAGTTAGTGGTTAATGAAGATGACAGAGAGAAAGGGGTATTAGAAATCTTTCATAAGGGGATATTTTAGGAAGACCCTTCTAAGTGCTCAGCTCACCTTACCAAAAAAAGAGCAGGTTCCAGAAGAGTGTTTGGTGGAACCACATTTTCTGCTCTCTCAGAGGCCTTGGTGGCTGCCAATGCCCCCACCCAGTGGCCATCGTAAAGGCCTCCTCTCTCCAGTATTTTTGCATCCTTTTACATTTTTGGTGTCTCCTTCCTCTTAGAATCAGCCCTTTCTCTGGCTCCTGTGACAGTCCCCAGTCCTGTTCACTGCTGTCTTCTATTCCCCATCCTTTCCTCCTTGTTCTTCCTCAATGCACTGTCTTGGAAATTCCTGTTTCAGAGAGTCTTCTTTTTCTACTGATGGCTTGTATTCATGTTTTTCACTGTGTAAAGGGCACTGGGCTATGCAATGGAAGAATACAAATGAGAATTATACATCCTTCCCCTCCAGTGTCCATACACTAGAAGGAATGACTAACTCACCATGCAAGTCCAGGTAGCACAAAGCTGGGAAAGAGACAAAGGACAAAGGAAAACCCACTTAGTTCTGATGCATCTCAGAGGAGGCATGGCTTGAAGAGGGCCTGGCTTCCTCTGATCTCAGCAACTTCCTCTAGCCTAGTCTTCGTCTCAAAAATCTCCACCTGTTATGTGCCAAGGCGAGTCAAGTGTTAAGTCAAAGGCATGAATCGGACAATAAATTCAAATACTCCCAGCCTGTGCCTATAGCCCTGGTTAGTCTCTCACACACTGGCCACATTCCTCCAGCCCCTTCCTGGATGACGCACAGAGCCTGTCCTCAACCAGTATTCCCAAAGGTGAATGCCTTCTCTTGATAAAGGTCTTTCTCTTGAAAGCATTGTTCCTTCCAACTTCAAGCCCACTTAGAAACGACGTCCCCCTCTCCCTCCAAGGAACTCCCTCTCCACGCATCCTCTCTTTTCGCTTCAGACCCCACTGCCTGCCCCTGGCTGAGCCCTTTCTTGCCTCTCAGCAGAAGTACTCATCACCTCCTTGCCAGGGCTCCACTCCAGGGTCCCCAGCTCTGCCTCCTCCCACATGCGCTCCCCCTCCCACCACCACCAGGCAGACCCCTCCAGCTTTTCTCCTCTGCCCTGGAGAAGCGTTTTGAGTCATGCCTCAAAATGGAAGGCATAAAAGCTTACACTATGTAAATTTCCCCTTTTTGTTTGTTTCGTACAATGTTAGAATCTAAGAGTCCACAGAGACCACCAAGAACATCTTGTTTAAGACCCTTCTTCCTGGGGGCTGTTGAGCCAGGCCACACGATGTGTCCCCTGCACACTTGTCTACTGCATGTTTTCATTTCTGGGCCTTTGTCATCACCAAACTCTGAGCTCCATGAGAACAGGATGGGATCTACCTGGATCACAGGTGCCTAGCACAGTGCCTGGCGTACCAAGAGTCCTGAATCAACATTTATCAAAGGAAACAAGGAAGAAAGGAACAAAAGAAGGAAAGAAGGAAGAAAGACAGGAAGGAAGGAAAAGAAGAACACAACCTGCCATTTCAAGCTGTGCCCATCCCATTCCAAGCAGGTGCTGTTCCCACACCCAGCGAGTACAGGGTGCAGCAAACATAACTTGAATCCCATTCCTCCAAGAAGGAAGAATCCTTTTCTAGCCCACTCTTCAAATCCGGAACAGCAGTTACTCTGCATGAGGAATTAATGGCCTGAAAATGTCTACTATCAAAGGAAAGCTATGTTGTGCTAAAGAATGGTGGAAATAACCATCATAGCTTTCCAAAGTGCGTCTAACCAGTGGGCTTCCTCCCCCATCATCACCCACTGAAGAGAAAGTGCTAAATAACCAATGGGCTTCCTCCCCCATCATCACCCACTGAAGAGAAAGTGCTAACTAACCAGTCAGCTTTCTCACCTATCATCACCCACAGTGGAAGAAGTGCTAACTAACCAGTGGGCTTATGTCATCCTCACCCATTGGAGAGGAAGTGCTAACTGACCAGAGGGCTAACTCCATAATCATCACCAGCTAAGGAGAAAGTGCTAACTAACCGGTGAGCTTACTCTCCCATCATCACCCACTGAAGGGGAAGTGTTAACTAACCACTGGACTTACTCTTTCATCATCACACACTGGGTACAAAGTGCTAACTAACCAGCATGCTTAATCCCCCATTGTCACCCACTGCGGAGGGAGTGCTAACAAACCAGTGAACTTAATCCTTCATGGTCATCCACTGGGGAAGAAGTGCTTACTAAGCAGTGTGCTTACACCCACATCATCACCCACTGGGGAGAAAGTGCTAACGACTGGGCTTACGCCCCCATCCACATGCACTGGAGAAGACGTGCTAACTAGCCAGTGGGCTAACTCCATAATCATCACCAACTAAGGAGAAAGTGCTAACTAACCAGTGGGCTTCTTCAATCATCATCACCCACTAAAGAGGAAGTGCTAACTAACTGGTGGGATTACTTCATCATCACCTACTGGAGAAGGAGGGCTAAATAGCCAGCGGGTTTACTCCATCATCATCACCCACTGAGGAGCAAGTGCTAACTAACCAGTTAAAATAATCCCCCATCATCACCCACTGGAAAGGAAGTGCTAACTAACCAGTGTGCTCACTCCTCCCTCAACACCCACTGGAAAAGAAGTAACAATTAACCAGTGTGCTCCCTCCTCCCTCATCACCCACTGGAAAAGAAGTAATAATTAACCAGTGTGCTCCCTCCTCCCTCATCACCCACTGGAAAAGAAGTAATAATTAACCAGTGTGCTCCCTCCTCCCTCATCACCCACTGGAAAAGAAGTAATAATTAACCAGTGGGCTTACTCCTCCCTCATCACCCACTGGAAAAGAAGTAATAGTTAACCAGTGTGCTCCCTCCTCCCTCATCACCCACTGGAAAAGAAGTAATAATTAACCAGTGGGCTTACTCCTCCCTCATCACCCACTGGAAAAGAAGTAATAATTAACCAGTGGGCTTACTCCATGACCACCATCCACTGGGAAGAAAGTGCAGAATACACAGGGGGCTTTCTCGCCATCGTCACCTGGTGAAGAAGAAGTGATAACTAGTTATCGGGCTGACTCCCATCGTCACCTGGTGAAGAGGAAGTGATAACTAGTTATTCGGCTTACTCTCATCGTCACCCACTGGAGGAAGTACTAACTAGTTATTGGGCTCACTCCCATCGTCACCCACTGGAGGAAGTGATAAGTAGTTATTGGGCTCACTCCCCATCGTCACCCACTGGAGGAAGTGATAACTAGTTATTGGGCCCACTCCCATTGTCACCCACTGGAGGAAGTGATAACTAGTTATTTGGCTCACTCCCATCGTCACCAACTGGAGGAAGTGATAACTAGCTATTGGGCTCACTCCCATCGTCACCCACTGGAGGAAGTGATAACTAGTTATTGGGCTCACTCCCATCGTCACCCACTGGAGGAAGTGATAACTAGTTATTGGGCTTACTCTCCATCGTCACCCACTGGAGGAAGTGATAACTAGTTATTCGGCTCAATCCCCATCGTCACCCACTGGAGGAAGTGATAACTAGTTATTGGGCTTACTCCCCATCGTCACCCACTGGAGGAAGTGATAACTAGTTATTGGGCTTACTCCTATCGTCACCCACTGGAGGAAGTGATAACTAGCTATTGGGCTCACTCCCCATCGTCACCCACTGGAGGAAGTGATAAGTAGTTATTGGGCCCACTCCCATTGTCACCCACTGGAGGAAGTGATAACTAGTTATTTGGCTCACTCCCATCGTCACCCACTGGAGGAAGTGATAACTAGTTATTGGGCTCACTCCCATCGTCACCCACTGGAGGAAGTGATAACTAGTTATTGGGCTTACTCTCCATCGTCACCCACTGGAGGAAGTGATAACTAGTTATTCGGCTCAATCCCCATCGTCACCCACTGGAAGAAGTGATAACTAGTTATTGGGCTTACTCCCCATCGTCACCCACTGGAGGAAGTGATAACTAGTTATTGGGCTTACTCCTATCGTCACCCACTGGAGGAAGTGATAACTAGCTATTGGGCTCACTCCCCATCGTCACCCACTGGAGGAAGTGATAACTAGCTATTGGGCTCACTCCCCATCGTCACCCACTGGAGGAAGTGATAACTAGTTATTGGGCTCACTCCCATCGTCACCCACTGGAGGAAGTGATAACTAGTTATTGGGCTCACTCCCATCGTCACCCACTGGAGGAAGTGATAACCAGTTATTGGGCTTACTCTCCATCGTCACCCACTGGAGGAAGTGATAACCAGTTATTGGGCTCACTCCCATCGTCACCCACTGGAGGAAGTGATAACTAGTTATTGGGCTCAATCCCCATCGTCACCCACTGGAGGAATTGATAACTAGTTATTGGGCTCAATCCCCATCGTCACCCACTGGAGGAAGTGATAACTAGTTATTGGGCTTACTCCCTATCGTCACCCACTGGAGGAAGTGATAACTAGTTATTGGGCTTACTCCCATCGTCACCCACTGGAGGAAGTGATAACTAGCTATTGGGCTCACTCCCATCGTCACCCACTGGAGGAAGTGATAACTAGTTATTGGGCTCACTCCCCATCGTCACCCACTGGAGGAAGTGATAACTAGTTATTGGGCTCACTCCCCATCGTCACCCACTGGAGGAAGTGATAACTAGTTATTGGGCTCACTCCCCATCGTCACCCACTGGAGGAAGTGATAACTAGTTATTGTGTTTACTCCCCATCGTCACCCACTGGAGGAAGTGATAACTAGTTATTGGGCTTACTCCCCATCATCACCCACTGGAGGAAGTCCTGACACTAAGGGTCCCTTCCAGAGAGCATCAGTGTCATTCCACCAGGGGGACGAAAGCCCCTGAAATCCTGTTTTTGGCCAAGTCCTTATGATTATATCTTTTAATCCAAAGCACAGTGTTTATTTCCGCTGGGGTTGTTCCCACAAGGAGCTGAAGAACTGAAGCTGAAACTGCCTTTCGGGCGTTCCTGACCACCTTCCTACCCTACCCCAGAGGAAGTTTTCGGGGACCCTCAAGGAGCCGCCTGCAGCCCTTCATCATTCTTTCCACTAACCTCAAGGACAAGGTCACCCTTCCTGCCTCCCTCCCATGGGCTGACCTGGTGATCCCCCATGGAGAATGTGTAGGAGCCGGATATCGGCACTGCCAGGTGGAAAAGTCCCCTGTCAGGGTGAAAAGTCAGACGAGGTCTATCTCTTGCTCTTGGAGTGTTCCTGGCCTAACGCAGGAGTTTCATAGATAAACGTTACAGAAGGTAGAGCGCTCTACAGATATGAAGGAGCGGCATGTGGTTTCACGTAAAACAAATTACTTCCAGCAGAAAGATCAGGAAAGTTTCGAAATAGCGGTGTTCTCAAGGGATGGGCAGAACAGGCGGGTGAGCAGGGCCAAGCGCCTCCTGGACAGTTACCATCACGGAGCCTGGGGACATGCCGGGGGGCAGGAGCAGTCCCACTCATTCAGGCGAGGGTCCAGGAAGGGACCCCAAGCGGGAGGCCGACGCTGCCTGGGTCCTCCCTTGGGGCGGCCGCCTCCCCATTCACCCTGAGCATCCTGAAACATGGACAGGAGCAAAGCTGAAACGATGGACCCGTGCATGACGGCATGCAGCCTGCAGATTCATTGTTAAACTACACTAATGCTGAGTCTAACAGACGGGCACCTCCCGGCACGCCGCCCGCTGCTGTGACCTGGGCAGTGTCGGTTCTCAGGCCTCCGTCTCTCGCGTCGTGACAGTTAGAAGACGAGGAAGTAATGTCATGTCCGTCTGAAGAGGCAGCCCCTCAGCGTGGCAGAAGGAAATTCCCATTCTCCGAGCACCAGCCGGGACGTGTGTTTAAGCCAACTTGTTCATTCTTCCACCTGATATCTTATTTAATGTAATGTGCACGTTTCATCAACAAAAATGAGCAGAGAAATCCACTGACCCAGCAACATGGTCCGAGACACGCAGGAACCTTTTCCATGGAGCCAGCTCCCGGCCTTCCCCTCCAACATCCACCCAGCGCTCATGTAGCCCTGGGCTCCTGCCATTGTGCTGCGAGCTGGGCGGCACCTTTCAGGCGGGGAAAAGCGAATCTTCTGCCGGACTGATCAAGGCACAGCGCTTTTGTCCTGCCCTTTATTTTTGCCCAAATGCATCTTGGTATCACCGTCTGTAATTGTTCCTTCATCTCCCCCGTTGACATGAAGTAGCTACAGCTTTGCAGAAGCAGCATTAGCCTGAGAAGCAGCAAAGAAAAGCAGAGAGGCTTAGCATACCTCAGCCACAGATTAATGCCTCTTCAAAGATGCCATCCAGATGCGGCCGGCTCCGCGCTGGCTTCCCCGGCAACAGCTGGGGAGTCGCATCGCGCCCCGCCTTCTGTTCCCCACGTTATGAGCAGGAATAAAAGCTGCCTCCTTAATGGCCTGGGTTTGTGTTGGAGGCATAATTTTCTGTTTACATTACAAAAGGGCAAGCTTCATGTGTTTTCATCACTGACAGAGAGATGAAGATGAGTTGCTCTCCTATCCACGCGTCCTCCTCCTCTCCAGAGCCCACTGCACTCAAGAGTGGGACCCAAGCTCCTCCGGGCATGTCCTCGGTGGTCTCTCAGCCTCACACAACAGTCAAAAGCAGCTGCTAACTTTCGACCTTATGTGAGGAGTGGCAAAAGCATCCCATTTGCTACCAGGGCAGATTATTTTTGGAGTTAAAATAAAAGAAACACCATTCTCAACTCACAGTCGCCCGTGGATTCCAGTGGGTAGGAATTAAAGCCTCTAAAAATAGGCTGTGTGATTTCCCGGGTGAAGTGTCAGATTGTAAAAGGATTCAGAACTACTCATTCCAGTTTAGCAGATTAGTAAGAACCAGAATGCATCGCCTCTAACAACCTCCCTGTGCCGGGAGAGTCTCTTTGAAGAACTCTGAGTAACAAAGGCCACCCCACGTTGAACCCCAATTATAAGCTACAGCTTTATTGCCAAATTAAGTTGAGAATCTGTGATCGTTTGGCTTAAGAAAGAAAAAGCAAAAAACCTTTTTCTCTGTGACCCAGGTGTGATCCTTGGGGAGTAAGTCCTTGGCTGCCCTCGTAAGGGAACCCTCGGAGGCACCTGTCCAGAGGCAGGAAGCTTCTCCCTGGACTGTCTGGAGTCCCTGGACTGTCTGGAGTGTGCCATGACTGTCTGGAGTGTGCCGTGACTGTCTGGAGTATGCCGTGCCCTCCTGAATGGGCACCTTGTTTTTATTTCACAGTTTGCCAGTGAACGACCAGACACAACCGTCACAGGGTCAGCACTTTCATGGAAGGTTACAGAAGCGACATGTTCCACCCAAAATATTGGACAATATAAGAAACGTATCACTTGGCATTTGCAAAACAATTTCCTAGGACAGTTTGCCTTCCAGGTCATGTAAAGCTTGTATTCAGAGGTTAGACATAGACACGCCTTTGGTACCGGTGGTGGGAGGGAGGGAGGGAGGGAGGGAGGGTCTATCCAGTCACTTCCCAAAGGAACCTGGTTGGAGGATGAGTTTGGGCATCAACTACATGAGGCAAAGAAGCCAGAGAGAGCTCCATGGCAAGGTCTGACAACAAGTCAACTCGTAAACCAGGCTCCAAGCCATTCTCCAAGGCACATCTGGGAAGTGTCACCTTCTCATCTTTACGAAAACCTTGGGAGGCCCCAGATTTCCCCATTACCAAAGACTGCATTTCCTGGATTGTTGGCACTGATGGCGAGATTTGCCTGGACTCCTCACAAACACCTGCTGGGTGGCACGGATGTGTTCCTCCTGCCTGTGACTTGGGCTGGCTGCCGGTGGACACGGAGACCATACCCACACCCATGGGAAGGCCCATCCTGCAGATGAGGGTAGGGAAATAGCTGTGGACAAGGACTGGCTGGTTCTGTTCTTTGAACAAAATTTAATTTCGTGGATAGCATCTGTTCCATAGAATGAGACCACTTCTCTTGTGAAACTTTTTATAATGGTAAATATACGGGATTGAGTCTTATCACAAACAGGATTATGATGGGGATGCCGTAGAAACTGTGGGGAGAGGTAGGCCTTGAGTGACGCCGTCTCATAACCCACAGGGTTTCTGTGGACTTTCAGTGGTATTTGCTGGGGCATTGGCCCTTATTAACCTTGGCAGTCAGAGCTGATATTCCAAACATCCATCAAAATATTCCATGTGGGCACAAGCAATTTCCAATCAACACTAAGACACGCCCTTGAAGAAGAGTGTTTGAGTGCAGTTCACCAGGCCAGGACAAGTGGACCTTCTTCAGTTAGGAGACACCTGCTGTGCCAGTGAGTGTCCTCAACCCATGGCTCAGACACAGCTCCAGCAGCCTGTCTAGCGGGGGAGAGAGCTATGAGTGAAAAGAGGCACAGTGCAGAAGTAGAAGCGACATACGAGAGGGGCGGCTTCCTGGAGCTCACCTAGTTCCAAGACAGATGCCAGTGGCGGAATCGGAGCTCCATAAGTCAACGTGCCTTTGGGAATCTGTCAGGGGCTCTTGGAGATCATTTGTGAGTATTTTAAAGGATGAAGGAAATACCTGCTATGCAGCATTCTTATTTGTTATTAGCTGGTCAGTTCGTTTTCCCTCATCTGCCTTAAGCTTCTGGTAGGTGATGGGAAGGAGAGCACCCGTGTCTCCCTTGTGTTTTCTCTCTCCATGGGGAGGACGGGAGAGGATGTGTCTGAGAGAGAGCTGCATGCCAGCCGTTCGCAGCAGACTCGAAGGCCCCCGTGCTGTGCCCGTGTGGGGTGCGGGTGTGAAGGCAGTGGGGGAGCAGCACCCACAGGGAGAAGCAGCACGGGTCATGCCTGGCCACAGGTGCTCCAGGTCGCCTGGATGACAAACATCACGTTGGGCTGGGGCTGGTCCTGGCATCCGGGGAAAGATGTTCTCCCCATCCAGGCAGCCAGGCAGCTGGTCCAGGGAGCCCCACCCCTGGCTGTACAACCTGCCTGCTCTCTGCTGGGGGAAGCAGCATTTCACAGAACACGTTAATGACACGAGTCCCTCAAAGCCAGGCTGCCTCTTTCACTTAAAGACAATAGTGTGTCACAAAGTCATCCCAGAATATGCTGTCTGATGCCCTGGTATGACAGTTATTTGAGGAAAGTCATCTTGACAAAAATGCTCCCTAAGAAAGAAACACTTCTCCTCCATCTGATGTGCAAATCGATTCATAGGAATCAATACAGTTTCAGCTCCAGATCAGAGAGGGGGCAATTGGAGAAGCTCAGTAAATGTGCTGTCAGAATCACTGGGGTAATTTGAGCACGGCTACACCACCATGCTCTCTCTGACCACACCAGAAAGACAGAAAGAGAGAGAGAGAGAGAGAAGGAAAGTCTAAATTAATCTTCAAAGGCAGAGGGAAGGAAACCACCCTGGCCCTCTCCCTTCATCCCATATGTGGCGTGGCTGGGTCCCAGGGTGATGGACGGTGACACAGACCACGGAGCAAGCTGCCACACCTGGAGACAAAGGGGTCACCATGGAGCGGGGGAGGGCCAGGTCTGCATTCCCCCCAGCCCCTACTTCCTACCATTTTCTAAGGGGTCTCTAAAAAATTGTTTTTGAATACTAAAAGGCTATTAGTACAGAGGCAGAAAGCATTAAGGAAAGTGAGAAGACAGAGAAACACACCGCAAGTGTAAATGTTAAAGTCATTTCTGGTCTACATTGTATATGAACAAGTTTTCTGTGATATATTTTGTTCTCTTCAGGAGCCAAAATAAATGCCAAGTGTGTCACCTTCTGCTCCAAGTACCCACGATGCAAAGTTGATGTGAGTTCTTTCCTCGATGTCGTCATACATTCCACTAAATTGCTTTCACGCATAAATCTGGCACCGGAAGCCGGAGATCGAGATTAGAATGAGGAAACGCAGACGGCCTTTCTCTGCAACTAGTGCATTTCATGTGGTCTTCTGAAAATTACTTATCCTTTCTCATCTTGACATAGCTACTATTTCGTCACTGAAATTTTTAAAAAAGGAAAAAATCTTCTATGTCTTTCCTCCATGTGACGTTTAAGGACAGATGAGAGTCTGTGGAAACCGGAGCCCTGGGTTCTCACCCTAGATCTTAGGACAGTCCCTCAAGGTCCCTCGGTCTGTTTCCCTGTCTGTAAAATGGAATGACCTTGCCTACCTCCTGATAATCAGATGAGAAGACGTGGAACAATGCCTGGAAAACAGCCCGACACTATAAGAAGTTCACCTACTGTGCCTGAAAGGAAATATCACCTGCAGAAGACAGGAAGGGGCCATGTCCCAGGCGAGCTCTCCTCCCTGCTGGGAAGGCTGCGCTCCTGTGAATGTGGGCACTCATGCAGCAGCAGAGATGGGCGGGAGCTGGGGGAGAGTGGCAGAGCTGTGTGCTGATGGCTCTCAGGTAGCAGAACAGTGGGAAGATGACAGTCTAGTGTGAATGCCTCCAACCAAAGGAGGTTCACCTGCTTACAGCAAAGAGGACAGAGAAATGCAGGCCAATGACACGAGCCTCAGGAAAGCAGAAGGTTCTTTCTTCCTGAGGATGAGAAAGGAATGGCTTGGACACGGCAATGAACAGCAGATAAACTTTTGAGCCCAATTCCCATTTGTGCACCCCAAGCACAGGAAGAGAAGTCCTCCCCTTGAGAAGCTATAGTAAACAGGCCGTAGGGTGGGAGCCAGACCTAGCAAGCTGCCTTGGGGGCCGTGCTCACTGGCAGTCACGGTGTAGAAGCACCCAATTCTGTGACTTCAGAGGCACAGGGAGAGCCAGGCAGAGGCGGCCCAGGGAGAGGCGGCCCAGGGAGGAGAGTATGCATAATTTCTTGTGCATACTATTGAGAAAACAAGAATGTTACATATCAAAATTTAGGAGAGAAAGGCCAAAGCTGCACTAAAAGATAAATTCATGGCAGTAAAAACAAATCATTAAAAGAAAAAAGATAGAAGGAAGGAAGGACAGGAGGAGGGAGAGAAAGAGGGATAGAGAATTCCTCTTCACTGGCATTTTATAAATTTTATTTATTTTTGAGAGAATAGCTAATTTTCATGCCATCTTAATTATCTGAGTGTAGAAAAAGACAGAAAGATATTTAATTCATTTTGTGAAGCTACCAGGATTCTGATCATCATATTGAAATCTCACAAATATAAAAAAAGAAAAAGTAAAACCATGCATTCCTCTCACTTTGAATACAGACTGGAAAATTTCAAGTGAAATATTATCAAATTCAGCAGAATAGCAGGAGAATAATCCACCAAGAACAAGTAGTCATCACCCCAGTAATTCAAGGATGGCTCCATTTTAATGCAAAAGACAATAGTTGTAAAATAATCTCAAGAGATGGTGAAAATATTTTCATTACATGCAATGGCCTTTCCTGATTTTTAAAAGCTCTTTGAAAGCAGAAATAGATAAATGTCACCTCAGCACTGTAAAAATATCTAAAACTAAAACCAGTGTCTTACTGGATGGAACAAAACTGTAATATCACCTTGTTATCAACATTAATGCAGTTCTCAATTATTAAAATAAAACATAAAACAGACATTAGAAGAAGAACCATTGGAGAAAAGTTTGCAAGCAAATCTTAACTTGCAAGAGATATGCCCGTACACATTTTAGAAAAAGAAACAACAGTAAAATGAACACAGAATTGTTAGACTTGATTAGTTGAAGGAATTTTCTGGACATCAGGATTGTGCACCACTTCGAAGTTCCAGCTGTGGCAGAGGAGCTTCTATCATTCCGACCTTTCTGCCTAAAACAATGATAAACCCTGAAGAAAATGTGTAAAATACTGATTTGAAGGTATGGGCTTTGAATGTGTATTTGCTGTTTGTTCCGCCATCTGGCGAGGCCAAAGTGTTCCCTGGATCCTGCTGGCCCCAGAGTAAGACTGTGGGGCAGGCCCGGCTGGGCTCACCTTCAGCAGGGGCAGAGCCGCCTCGACCTCCCCATCCCCGGGAGAAATAAAGTTTGATGGTGAAAGCTATGGAAATGCGGGATTGTTTCTTATGCAGAATTCTCATAGCAAAATCCCTGCCTTAAATGGAAACTGCCAGCAGATGGGGGTGCTGCTGTAAAACACCTGAAGGGAGGGGCCCTGGCCACAGACCAGGCCACACACAGGTAGGAAACTGGTTCGGGCTAGAAAAATTAAGGCCTGTTATGTAACAGTAGAAAAAGCAGCTGCCCACGACAAGCCACATAGCAGAAAATGCAACTCAAGTTGCCAGATTCGCTTATGGTGACTAACTGCCCTTGATGAGGCACCACTAGGGAGAGGAACCCAGAAAAGAGCTGGCTGCTTATGTACAGAATGCAGAGGGTGTGCTGGGAGACAGAAACTCTAGAACTTGCAGGAATTGAAAAGTGGAACTGCTTCTCATCTCCAGCCAGTAAAAGGTAAAATTAAGAATGGTCTGAGACCATCCTGGCTAACACGGTGAAACCCCGTCTCTACTAAAAATACAAAAAATTAGCCGGGCGTGGCGGAGGGCACCTGTAGTCCCAGCTATTCGGGAGGCTGAGGCAGGAGAATGGCGTGAACCCGGGAGGCGGAGCTTGCAGTGAACCGAGATCGCGCCACTGCATTCTAGCCTGGGTGACAGAGCAAGACTCCGTCTCAAAAAAAAAAAAAAAAAAGAATGATCTGAGTTTGCCCCCCAGGATTCAGCCTCAAGGCAGAGGCTGAGTCCAGGGTGAAGGTCATTAGGACCCAGTGTGGGGGCAGAGGCCGAGTCCAGGGTGAAGGCCACTGGGACCCAGTGTGGGGGCAGAGGCCGAGTCCAGGATGAAGGTCATTAGGACCCAGTGTGGGGGCAGAGGCCAAGTCCAGGGTGAAAGCCACCAGGACCCAGTGTGGGGACTGGGGCCAAGTCCAGGGTGAGACCACTAGGACCCGGAAAGAGGCCAAGTCCAGGGTGAAGCCACTGGGACCTGGTGTCGGGGCAGAGGCCACCTCCGGGCTGTGTGACCACACCCTACAGGCTCCTGGTCAGTCCTTTCAGCCTCTAGAAAGAGGTCTCAAGGCTGGTCCTAGAAGCCAACCACAGATAAGACAGTCACCCATAAAGGACAGCCGTGGCCGAACCTGCAGGGCTGGCTAGAGGGAGGGTGACAGCCATCGCTGAACCTGCAGGGCTGGCTAGAGGGAGGGTGACAGCCATCGCCGAACCTGCAGGGCTGGCTAGAGGGAGGGTGACAGCCATCGCTGAACCTGCAGGGCTGGCTAGAGGGAGGGTGACAGCCATCGCCGAACCTGCAGGGCTGGCTAGAGGGAGGGTGACAGCCGCGGCCGAACCTCAGAGCTGGCTAGAGGGAGGGTTACAGCCACGGCCGAACCTGCAGAGCTGGCTAGATGGGTACAGAAAAGAGGCCTGCGCCATTCCTCAGGGTTTTTAGGTCAAAGTTCCCCCAGCTGGGAGTAAAGATATCAAAAGGCCCCTGCACTTCCCAAATTTCTACAAGCAGAAAGCAGGCAGAGAAAGCTGCTCACCCCCAGGAAGGCAGCTCTTCAATGCTCTTTTAAATGCAGCTGGCGGGGATGGAGAGGAAGAGGCCCCTCAGGCAGCCAGCAGCAGTGGACGGTGGAGCCAGCTCCAGGGAGGGCCTGACAGGGTGCTTGGCCCCCACACCTGCCCCCAGGACTTCGGGACTTATGCATGGGGCGGGCACTGTCTTCTTCTGTCATTCTACCCAGCTCCACCACTGGGCGTGGGGCCTGGAGCGGGCAGCAGATCGTCCTCACTCATCAGGGCTACAGACCAAGAGGAGCTGCACCTGGTCCTGGCTCAGCTCATGAGACTGTGAGACCCAGGACTCCTGAGAGACACCGCCCTGCGTGGATGTACCAGAGGAGGCTGGAGGTGTGAGGCGGGGATGAGGACTCGGCACAGACTCCAGCGCCCATGAGGAGCCCAGGCAGGAGCGGACCACCACCATGGGGCCTGACCATGCATCCCTGCCAGTCTGACTGCCAGTCAGACCATGCTTCCAGCTGGGTCGCTGAGTTCTTCTGAGTCAAAGAACAGAAAACACAGATTGCTTCAAAAAGGATTTGACTTTTTACACCAGACTGGAGTGCAGATTTTCCGGACCAGCATTTCTCGTCTCGCAGTGAGACTGCCGAGGAGCCACAGTGGGTTTGCCCGGCCTTTCCGAAGAGTGGGGCTGCAACGGTAGGCACGGGGAGGAAAGCTTCACCAGGCCCAGCCATGAGGAATGCAGTGTGGATTCCTGGATCTCTCGGGGTAACCGGGTTAATAAGTGACCACAGAGCAGAGCAACTCTGTGATATAAAATATCACAACCCAGGCTGGCAGGGAGGCACATGTAATACCTGATGCTGTCTTAGGTCCACATCTGGAAGACTTCCAGAGATAATTAGGGAAAATGAAGACAGAATGACAAGTTAAGAAAAGCAACTTGGAGGGATGGACAGATGCCATTATTCTAAGGAGATGTCTCTTTGAGGGTTCTCTTCCTCATCAGGCCCAAATCTGACTATTAATTAATTAATTCCACTAAAAAGGAGAAAAGAAATCACCCATAACTTTTTTCAAGCACCACTTTGTAAGCGTTAGCCCCTTCATTTCTACTTGCGGCTACAAGGGTATAAACCTGTAATTAACAACTTTGTGATTGCCTCTGCAATAGTAATTGCTGTGTATGGCCTCGAGGTACTAGGAATGAAAAATCGTTTCTCTCCCGGGTCTTCCCTGGTCTCCACCGCACTTTCAACTAGGGCCACTGGCTGCTACTTGGATCTTGCCAAGACTTCACCTTTCACAAGAACCTGTGTGAACAGGGCAGTTCCCGCACTGTGACCTCTTCCGGAGGCAATCAGTGCATATGCTGTGGTAATTCCCTCCTCACAGAGCAGCCGGGAAAGGGGAAAAAAGCATATACAGGCTGGGCTGAGATTACATTATCAATTATCATGAAACTGTCTGCAACTTCAAAGGGCTTCGAAGCTGGGGAAAGCACGGTTTATCATGGCTGTAAGAGTCCTGCAATTATCTCCTATGTCACCCAGATGGAGAACAGTGTGCGGGCGGCCAGCTCCAGTCTGGTGGGGAGAGCCTGCACGACGGGAAAATAGAAAAGAAACATTTTCTTTGGAACATGAATCATTGGTTTTGGATCAGATATTGACAATAAGCAGAATCTTGGCTGCATTAACCACAAGCACCTCCATCCAGTAGAGTCAAGCATCTACATAGGGCAAACATTTCATCAGCAAGGAGATGGGCCATGCTTTCTTTCTCTCCCTGAAACTCTAATTTTTAGGTAGGTCAACAGATGGTTAATAGTGTGTCAAAGAGTGATACATCAATAGTTTGTAAAGCTACAAGATGTTTGGGCTCAGCCATTCCCAGAAGGGCTCACGCCTGTGAATGCAAAAAACAGCGGCAAGGAAAACACACGTTTGGAAGCAAAACTTCAGCAACTGACATCACTTCCTGATGAGACTTTAGGGGACTCTTTTTTTTTTTTATTATTTGCTTATTTTGGGATTTTTCCAATGGGATTAATAAGACTTCAATATGACCCACAGGATCTTAGAACTTACGACAACAATGGAAAATTAATGTAATGTTTACTGATACAGAGGAAAGTTCTCTGGCTAAAAAGATACCACATAAAAAACAATTAAATTCTCACGCAGTCACAAGATGAGTTCCTGTGCAGCTCACAGGCTGTGTGCCCTGCACCCGGGCAAAATTCCTCTGCGGCTGTGTGCTCAGCCTTCCCTGTACTTGTTCCATGAGGTCCCCACTTCTCCAAATCTGCCTAACCCTGGAAGCAAACCATCCACCACACTGCTGTCCCCCTCTCTATCCCTCCCTGACCCACAAGGGTCAGTCAGGTGCCACCATTTCCAGCACGATGGGAGGCACCACTAAAGGCAGGCCCAGGCTCTGGGCATCTTTGACCCTCGACATCTCCCTTCTCAGCTTTCTCTCGTGAGAGAACAACAGGATTTCTCTTGCACCGGCTCTCCATTTTAACTTTCATTAACCTAAATTCCCAAATATATATGTATATTTGGAGTTCAGTGGTGCAATCTCGGCTCACTGCAAGCTCTGCCTCCCGGGTTCATGCCCAAATATTTTTCAATAGCACAGACAAGGGCAAAGTCGCCTACATATTTTTATTTCATTGCATAGACCCAACTTTTAAATTCACAATATTATGTCAATGTAATTGATTAAATGAAATATATAGAATGAATTTCCTTTTCTTATTTTCTTTTTGGAGTTCAAGTAAGTATCTCTTCACATGTTGTAAAAGTAACAGATGACTATTGCTAAAAAATGAGAAAGGATAAATCAGCATTCTTTTTAAGACCACCCATAATCCCAACATCCAGAGGCAATCAATGTTAATATATTGTCTATTTCTTTCTAATCTTCTGTGTATTTTTACATTTTGACATCATATGGTTCTTACAGTTTTAATTCTCCTTTTTTCATAAGATTTTCTTAATGGATAGTTTTTCATGTCCTTGCAAACTCTTACAGATAATCTTAAAGGGTCTTCAATAGTCCTTCTTGCAGACAATACTAGTTACAGCTATGATACTGATGTATAGCAATGGTTACCATGCTGAGCTGGCCACTCTGCTGAGCACTGTAGATGAGCTAATTTGTCTTCACAAAAACCTGATGAGTTCAGTATTCTGATCTCCATTTTATAGACGAAAGAACTGGAGCAAAGAAATTAAGTTTCTCTTCCAAGATCTCTAGAAGAAGAAGGTTCAGCAGAACCTAGACCCCCATGCAAGTGTTTCAGCTCCAAAGCCTCCTGACCCTCCATCGCTACCTGGTCATTCACTCCCCTCTTTCACTATCATTTAACCGTGCAATTGTTTCCAGTTTTTCACTGTACAGATCTGTTTTAATGTATCCAATTTCTTTCAGCCACTCAAAATGTATCCAGAGCAATTGAGATGTAGCAAAATTAGTTTACAGTATTTTGTTTCTTTCTTATTTCCTATTGCAACTGTTAATGGCAGTTCAGGGGTCTGAGGGTGGGCATAGGGGAGAGAGAAACAGAAGCCAAGAACCCAGGTGTTCCATAAAACAAAAGAGAGAACAACAACAACAAAACAAAACAGTCCTGTTAAGAGGTTGATTGTGTGACCTGGGAGTCAAGGAGAGACCACGTTGGCCTTCTGCAAGTCTTAATTAACTGCTACTCCTATCACAGGACAACGGCCCATAAATTGACAAGATCATCTGCAACACAGTGAAAGGCCCGCCCTGGCTGGGAGGGCCGAGGGACCCAGCTCACAGTGAAAGGCCCGCCCCGGCTGGGAGAGCCGAGGGACCCAGCTCAGATATAACTCTGCCTCCCGTGGGGGCTTTGGAGGCTTCATTAAAATGAGAAAGGTGGCAGAGATCATTTCAAATGCTGTCTTGCTTTAAAACATCTATAATTCCAATTTACAAAGTGCCAACCAACCCACAGAAAAAATAAATAATAGACGTTTACTCTGGGAAACTAACCCAGTGACCCATATGTCACGAGGCCGCCATCTACAGAAAGTCCTTCATGGGCGGGTGTCCACATCATTAAAACCACGGTTTAATGGCTTCTCATTGGCATCCTTGTTAGCATTTTTAGAAGAAATTTTCAAATGAATGGATTTCCCTTTCCACGTTGAAAATCAGAACAGCCTCTCATGGAGACTCCACTTTTGTTTCTAAACAGACATCATGAGTGTCTTCTCCAGCCTGGTGGCCATCTGACATCTTCATGCTCCAAACCACTTACACATTCTTTGAAAATTAAAGCCTAGTTCTCTCTTTTGTAATGATGTTTTTTGCTACCTATTAATGAGTGAAATTGCTAGTCCAGACATGCTAGAAAAGGAATAAGCGCCAAGCTCAAAAATGTTTGGCTTTCATGTGTGTGCTTCTCTGAGATAAAATAAAACGATACGTAATCTTGAATTATGTCATGAGGCATAATGCTGTGATTTCCTGGAAAATGTGGAGCTAATCAGTTATTCATTTAGGAATTAACTAGAGCATCAATTGTCAGATTAAACTCCTTTAAAATTCTCAATGTCCTTTTCTTGGTGTTAACACTCCAAGTATACTGAGTCCTTTGTGTATATTTGAGCAGGAAAGAGGAGAAGGCTTTCTCATGTGCCAAACAGAAAAAAAAAAAAACAAAAGTATCCTTTGCTTCAGTTGTTAGGCGAGCACTTGGTGATTTGCCGCACTGGCTCAGACACTCAAAGCAGCAGAAACAAACTCTGCCACATGTGTGTCCAACAGGCAGAACAGTAACTGCTCCGAACTTCCAAATACAAGCTGATGTCATTGGGAGATGATATCCTCTGGCTTCTGTGGTCAGACCACAGAAGCCAGAGGCTATCTTCTCTGGTCGCATCCACAAATCCCATAAATCATGGTGCCTACCTTTCCAGCCCCCACCTTTCTCTGCAGACACAAACTCAAGCTCTAAAGACAATTCCTTCATGTGCTTCACTGGCTGAAAAGCAGCAAACTGTAGCCCAATATATTCTTACAATAGATAATCTGCAAAGATGAAAGATCACACTACTTGATTTTGACAAAGGTTTTATAATTCCCTACATAACACACCCAGTATTTTTGTATGTGCAGTGTTTTATCTTGCACTCGTGGGCCTTTGCATCATTTGAGCACCGCACGTATTTTCCTTCTGTCTATATTTGGTTTGACAATGTGTATTGAGAATCTCCTACATGCTAGGTAACAAAGTCAAAGCAAGGAAAGCTACAACCCCCTGACTTCCAACGTGGGAGCCACCTGAGTGGAGGGGGAAGATGGACATATATTTTGTATAAATTCAAAAATGATGAATAACGTTTTCAGCTTTAAAAAAAAAAAGTTTAAAGCAGCCGGAAATGTTTCAGATATTGCTTGACTTTTACTTTTCTCTCTACATCTTTAGTTTGGTATTTTTAAAAAGTTTTCATACCTATCCTGTTTCGTATACATGTTTTCAAAGAAAGAATTTCTTCCAAGCTTTGTGACCCTTTGACAGGAAACCTGGGATGTGTATCTCTCCATTTGTGTGGGCAGTGCCATAAAAGCTCCTTTTTATTCAAATCTGCCTGGGAAAAATGTAAGGTCTGAAGCTACAGGGCACAGAGCAGCAACAGATGTGACATATGCCACAGGAGTCACCATTAGGAACGGGAGTTTTCTCAAAGCAGAGGGTTGAAACAGCTATTACCTATGGCATGCAAGGGTAAGGACACAGGAATCAGAGCTTAGTTCATAACATGTTTTGGAAACTTCTAACACGTAGAACAAGATATGTACAAGGCTTATCCATCTGAGTTTATAGTAAATCGGCAGATACATTTGCCAGGATGTCTACTTCCATGACCAAATGGTGGTACTTCTTTCACCTAAACCATTTAGCTAAACAGCGTCACTGTCATCATTACAGACATTTGGCATATAAAAAGAAGGTCTAGACATAACAGCATCATAAATTTTCTTTTTCTTTTTTTTTTTTTATTTTTGAGACAGGGTCTCACTCTGTTGCCTAGGCTGCAGTGCAGTGGTATAATCAGGGCTCACTGCAGCCTCAACCTCCTGGGCTCAATCGATCCTCCCACCTCAGCCTTCCAAGTAGCTAGGACTACAGATACACGCCACCACATCTGGCTAATTTTTTTTTTTTTTTTTTTTTGTATTTTTAGTAGAGATGGGGCTTCGCCATATTGCCCAGGCTGATAAATTTTCCTTCTTTCTTTCTTTCTTTTTTTTTTTTTTTAGTCTATGTCTCCCTCTGTCACCCAGGCTGGAGTGCAATAGCACAATTATAGCTCACTGCAGCCTGCAGCTTTGAACTTCTGAGTTCAAGGGATCCTCTTGCCTCACTCAACCTCCTGAGTAGCTGGAAATACAGGCACATGCCACCACGCCCAGCTAGTTGTGTGTTTGTTTGTTTGTTTGTTTGTTTTGTAGAGCTGGGGTTGTTGCCCAGGCTGGTCTTGATCTCCTGTCCTCAAGTGATCCTCCCACTTCAGCTTCCCAAACTGCTGGGATTACAAGCATGAACCACCACTCCTGGCCAACTTCCTGTATGTGCATATTTTCCTTCCTAAGCTAAAAATTAAAATCATTTTTATGTACTAAGCACTCCTAATAATGGAAGTTAAGAGACCAGAAGTGGTGGCTTACATCTGTAATCCTAGCACTTTGTGGGGCTGAAGTGGGAGGATGGCTTGAGCCCACAAGTTTGAGGCTGCAGCAAGCTATGATGTAGCACTGCACTCCAGCCTGGGCAACAGAGCCAGACTCTGTCTCTAAAAAGTAAAATAAGAAAGTTAAATAAGAAAACATTAGGTCAAGAACTAGAACGTCAATAGACAGAAGCCAATTTTCTAAATGGTCATGGACATGTTTCATGTCTGCAAAAGCTACCATATTGTATAAACTTATAAGAAATGATCATGAAATAACAAAGCTTAGACAAACGCACTCTGATTAACAGACACCATGAGCCCTGGCTGTTGAAGTGGTCGCTGTGGGCAGGCCCGTCGTTTTCCCCCTGGTTTTGCCTCACTCAAAGCATTTGTAGGGTTCCCCTTTTATAATTGTCTTCAGAGTCAGTTAGGAAACCAGTTTAGAAAACCCAAGCCCCTTATTTTATGACTATACTTATATTTGTACCAAATTGGTCATGCAGCTCACATACTTACCCTACTCATCATACTCGATTCCAAAGAACGTGAGTCACTCACTTCCATGCAGAGGCTCACATGTCTTGGCCATCAGTGAGAGGCGCAAGGGTGAGCTGCAGGCCATGGAGGTAGCTCAAACACAAACTGTTCGGTATTTTCAAGCAATACCAGGTTATTTTGACCAAACGCACAAGCAGGTTCCAGGAGTGACTTTTCTGAAGAAGGCATTCTTCTGATTCATATACATTCTGTATGTGTTTCTAGTCAGACCTTCAATGCCTTCAGAAAGCCTATGTGCTAGGAAGACAAATACGCCATCCTAATTTAATTTCAAGATTTAAATTACTTTTGTTATAAATACAAAATTCTTATGATTTTATTGTTAGTAATAAAAGTACTGACTGCTATGTAACAGCATTCACCAAATGCTATGCACATATTACCTCACTTAATCCTCACAACAACCCTCTGAGACGGGGATCACTATCTTATGAAATTTTTCTTATGAAAAGACTGAGAACAGAAAGATTAACAATCTTTCCCTAGGTCACACTGCTTGGAAATATCAATGCCAGCCACCAGTCCTAGTGTTTTGGGTGCAAGACCCACATTCTTAATTCTCAACCACTGTGCTTAGCTGGATGTGGATGTGGACGGTGCACCAGGCATGAGATGGCGGCCAGAAACAGTGAAGGTCTCACAGTCGTGGACTGGCATTTCCGTGGAGGAAGAATAAAGCAATGACAAGGCTGGCAAAGGACTACAGGGTCCTCAGTGAGTGAGGACAGTGGGGATGTGGAGCCTGCTGGGGAGGAAGGAGGGCTGGGGCCCACCTGGACTCTGCACCAGTAGGGGTGGAAAGGGAGAAATCGGCTCCACAGGCCCCCAAGGCCAGGTGGCAGCTGACATGTTGTTGAAACCCTGCCCTGTGGAGCTGCATCCCCAGGGCACTGTGTGGTGTGGCAGCTGATTCTAGAGCTGGAGAGCCTGCCTGCAACACCACGGCAGTTCTCCAGCTGCAGGAGGTGTGGGCGGTGGCATCACAGAGCCTCTGTGACCTTGCAGGTACAAGGACCTTCAGAACACGGCCTCCCCTACTGGGCCTCGGGAGGGCTCAACACATGGACTTCTCTGAACAAAACTCAGCAGAAATCATGCTGAATTCCGGACTATGTTACCAGGTAGTATGGTGCAACTCTTATTCATTCAACAAACAATTGTGAAACAGGAAGAGTGCATTTGGCCCAAAAATAACCCCTAGATCAGCGCTCTCCTAACAGAAAGCCAGATGCCCAGCCTCAGCAGAAACCAGTGGGACTTCTTAAAAGAAACACTTCAATTCAGCTCCATGGAACTCAGTTAAATCCCTTTATAACAAATGTCAGGCAGAAGCACTCTATAGAAGGAAAGGACAATCTCTCTCCTCCCAGCAGAGGGCGTACTGATGGCAGAAGGTGCTTGGAGCAGCAAAGTTCAGGAGACTGAGGCCCTTGGAGTTTGGGGCTTGGTTTGGTTTTATTTTTAAGCTTTTTTTTTTTTTTTTTTTTTTTTAGATCTTAACCTATATAAGGCTTGGAAAAGCAACAGCCAGAAAAGACAAAACTAGAGCTTTGTGTGGTGACGGCATCGTGTCCGCTGACAGCATCCAACCTCCCTTCATGGGATGCTCAGTGAAGAATGTGTAAAGCTCGAAGCAGCCCGGGGGCAGCTGCCCGCCTGGAGCGCGTCTGGACCAAGTTTGGCATCCGTGTGGCTGGGCCAGAGTGCAGAATCTCAGAATGGCTGTGGCTTGGCCCATCCCATTCCCCAGGCTCCGAAAGACACCACAAGGAAGAACACCAAGGTGTGGCGGCCCTACCTGTGTTTAGCGCCTGGCCACAGCCACCAAGAGTGTGGCGACCCTACCTGTGTTGAGCACCTGGCCATAGCCACCCAGAGTGTGGCGGCCCTACCTGTGTTTAGCACCTGGCCACAGCCACCCAGAGTGTGGTGGCCCTACCTGTGTTTAGCACCTGGCCACAGCCACCAAGAGTGTGGTGGCCCTACCTGTGTTTAGCGCCTGGCCACAGCCACAAAGGACCCCCTGCTCGCTTGAGGAAGAAAGGATTCTAAGTTATGGTGAGAAAACCTGCATTCTCAGCCCTTCCACTGAGTTAGCTGTGCGTCCTCAGCAAGTCCTCGAGCAGCTGAGAGTTACCTCCTCTACAAAACAAAACCACTCACGTGAAGCATGGCGTCCAGGCAGGGCTGCTGCGCCCTAGTGAGGACAGCTGGGGTGTGCACACATTTCTAAGCCTCCCGCCCCTCCTCGGAGTGCCACCTCCTTCCCTGCGCTCTGTCCTGGGTCCACTTCCCAGAGGCCCCCCTATCTGCTGGACACCATGTCCTTCTCGCTCCCTGCCCTGAGCTGAGCGCACTTAAGGGCTGCCTTGCAGTTAACACATTTTAACAGGAGGCTTTTTTTTTTTAATTCTAAAAAGCCTGTAAGTTCCACATAAATTAATATCTGAAGAAATTGTTTCCAGAATATGGCAGGATATAAAGTAATATTTTGGGTTCAATTTAACAAATTTTAAAGAACATTGTCTACACAGTGCTCTAAATATTTCAAGAGATGAATAGCATAGGGTTTTCTACCCTCAGAGAATTTTCAGTTCGGTGGAAGGCAGTTGGGTGGGGGCAGGGGGACGAGATACCACACAAATATGGGAAGCAAAGCAAGATAGAGCCACGAAGAAGAAAAAAACATATTTCAGGAATTCAGAGGCCAATGATTCTCATCCAATGAGTTGGGAAAAGCAGGAAGTTTCCAAAGAGGCTGACCTTTGAAATCGGCCTGAGACTGGATAAGACTTCCTAAGTGAGCGGGGGCAGGAAAGGTGGTCAGGGACCCAGGCAGATCCCACAAGCAGGGACGTGCCTGCTCCTCAGACCTCACAGCAGGCCACAGCGACTCCACTCACCTCTCCCATGGCAGGTACAGCTAAGAGATGCCACTTGCTACAGTGGTTTATACTGGAGAAGACTCACTGCAATCACAGTCTGATAGGAAAATGCAGTTGGTGGAAATAAAGCAAGAAACCTCAAAAATCACAGATGAATGAAAAGTACATGAAGCAAGGTTTCGTAACAAGCTCTCTACATTCAAAGGCCCCCAGAGCATTCATTTGGAAACAGACGGGCGTCCATACGACCGGTTTTCTCAGGGAGTTTCAAAGGAAGCCCTGCTTTTGTTCTGATGTCCTAGTTATTTAATGCAAAAGGGAAGATGTGCTGGAGCCCTCGAGGGGTGTTACCTGCAGTGAAATGCTCAGTTCTACATTTCACAGACACCACATATCCTCAACTACGGGCAGTACACGGGAAGTTACTCACTTTGCACCTATTAAGGCTAAGTAGTACACAATTTGCACATTTCATGGAATTGTACAAATATTTGGCATCATTATGAGCAATCTTTAAAAGTGCTCCATTAAACTCAGCTTCTAATTATGATGATTGAGGAGGAAGGCTGTGGTTTGCAGCAGGAATTGCAGAGATTGTCATGAAGGGCATCTGGTTTAGAATTTAGCTTAAATTCGGAAGACACACACTACATTTAGTACCAAAGCCCGCTGAGGAACACTGATGGAAAGCCTGGGAAACCATAAACGGCACTTGCATTTCTAGAGTGGAAAACGTTCTAAAGTTTGTTCACTGCAATTCACATTGTATTTGATAAGGTTTCTTGGTTCTCATTCAAGGCACCAAAAACACAGCAGAGAATTTTATATTAATTGGAACATTAATAATGCATTTCTAAAGCAAATGATGTCTTTGGGATTTCAAAGGAAATTTCAGAAATGTGTGGCCAAAGTGCTCTCTGCAGCTCAGCGGGCTGAGCCCATCATCAGGGATTCATGCGAACGGATTTCTTCTGGAGATCCATTGGCACTAAGTAAATTGGTGGATAAAGTAAATGCATTCACATAAACCGGTTTGATTAGCACCTCTTGCCCTTCTAAATGAGGGAATAATATCCTGTGATTCTCTAACAGACACTATTTCAATGGTGTCTGTTCGACATGCACAGAATCCCTTAAAGATTACAATTGTATTAAAAGCCCCAAACATTAATTATATCCCCCAGAAAGTTTCACAAATGGGAAGAAATCTTTAGGGCTTTCTCTTCCTCAGGTGCCATGAAACACTGGAAATGTATTCACAACAACAGCAAAACACCAACTCCGTCCCGTTCCAGGCCGGTCTTGTCACCCGAGCGCGCACACTGGCCCTCAAGGCGCCAGCCTGGTCCTGCGTTCTCTGCCCCCTCACTGGTGTTGGGTCATTTTCAGCCTCACACCATCACGACTTCTCTGAGAACACTGACCATGTTTTCTCAAATGCCCTTGCACTCACCCAAGCACAAAGAGGTGCCCAGGTCATGACGGCAAGTTAGCGCGACGGTGGCTGAGCCAAGCTTCCTTCCTCACTTCAGACCACGCAGCTGGCTGGAGCCTGTTGTGCGTCCCGGTGGCCACTCCTCCCTTTTTCCTCAGCATCATCCCTGGTGTTTAGATGGGCATACACCTTCGGAAAGATCCTACTGCTTCACTGCTTCAATTCAAACCAGTTTGCTATGTTTTTCTTAAACTTTCAGGATTGTGTTTCTGCCTAACATCAGATGAAGAGGAAGATTGTGTATATAATGAAAAAGACTATAGGCCAAAGAACATCCTGATGGAAATAAATAGGAGCATAACAACTGCAAATCCTACAAAGGACTCCGAGAAAAGGTTTGAGAATATCGCAGTGAATGCACTTGGAAAAGGCAGACAGTAAACCACACGGGAAGGCCCCCGGAAGACAAAGACTCAGCAGGAGAACAATGGGCGTCCCTGCTGCAGACGACCAACCAACGTAGCGGAAGATGATGTCCAAACATCATGTAAGAAAAGCCCCTAGAAATGAAAAAATCTAAGGTTTTGTAGATGGAAAGAGGACATACTGGCGAAATTAGACACACAGCAGGCAACACCAAAAATACAATTGTTGTCCTTGTAACTGGGCATGACTCCACCTGTCTTCCAAAGCTGGGAACTGCAGCCCTAGAGCTCCTTGCCTGCGCTGGTGCAGGCTGAGAGTGCGCCCATGTGCGGGACCAGGAAGGTGCAGGTGAGGTTGCCGTCCCCCCGGAAGGGGCGCCACGCCAGCCTGACGTCATCCCCGAAGGGGCGTCACGCGGGCCTGACGTCATCCCCGAAGGGGCGTCACGCGGGCCTGACGTCATCCCCGAAGGGGCGTCACGCCGGCCTGATGTTACCCTCGAAGGGGCGTCACGCTGGCCCAGTGCTGCAGACGTCTCCACGAGCTCCCACATCACAGTGTGGCAACCTGACCAGGGGCTCTTGGACTCTGCCAGACACTCAGGCTGAGTCAGGCAGATGCTTCCCAGCAAGGGACACAGCTGTCTAGAGCCCTACTTCCCCCAAGCCCCTGACTGCCCTGCAAACCCTGCATCTTATTTTAAGGCCCCGTCTCCCCATAATAAGCAACTGACATAACCCAGATGAATAAAGAAATTAACTTATTTAAAAGAATAATTCAGACCTACAAATTTTAAAAATCAAATCAGCTACAAGAAGAAAAACAATATGGCTAGTCTCAGACTTTTCCACAGGCAGAAGATAGTAGAAAAGACGCAATGACAGCAAAGTTGTGAAGAAAAGAATGACACAGCCAAGGCGTCCTTCCAACCTTAGGGCAGGCAGCGCAGCTTCAAGCATCAAACTGCAGAGATTATAAAACTGCAGAGATTAGCCATGAGCCCTTCTTTTTAAAAATATAGCCTACTATTCTAAAAGCTAATCACACTGCAGAGGACAGACATGGAAAAGTCAGAGAAGGGGGCCAGCGCTTGCCACCAAGCACCGGTAAGTGTGGAAGAAACATGAAGCCCCGTGAGGATTGTGCTGAATAAAGAATGTGAACGCTGGAAACCCAGAGGATGCAAAAACAGTAACGTGATCAATAAACAACTGAGGGCTGGGGCAGGGGGCGGAGGTGAGTGCGGAAATGCCCACCCCACAAAACACAGCGTTACCAGAGCTCTCCGAAAACGGTGCATGGAACCTTAAAAAATTACTCCAAATCTTTCATTCATCACAATCGTATTTTTTTTAACCTCAGGGAATAATCTTTCTCTCTCCCCCTTTATTTTTTTTCTTGAGACAGAGTTTCCCTCATGTCACCCAGGCTGGAGTGCAGTGGTGATCTCGGCTCACTGCAGCCTCCACCTCCAGGGCTCAAGGGATTCTCCTGCCTCAGCCTCCCAAGTGTATAGGACTACAGCTACTTGCCACCATGCCTGGCTAATTTCTGTATTTTTGGTAGAAACGGAGTTTCACCATGTTGGCCAAACTGGCCTCGAACTCCTGGGCTCAAGTGATCCACCTGCCTCAGCCTCCCAAAGTTCTGGGATTACAGGTGTGAGCCACCATGCCCAGCCAATATCTCTTACAATGAATAAAATTTATTTGATGTCAATACTTGCTTTAATTTTAATTTACTTTGCCTATTAGATTCAAGTAAAGTAACATAATATTCTTTTCAATAAATAGCATTTCTAGTATAATCCCAGTTCATAAAACTATTTATATTTAGCTAGTCCTCTAATAATGTATATAAGCTTCATCAAAAATATGTAGCATGATGATCACCCAAGATTAATGATGACAGTTTTTGAGCAGCAGATTTGGGATTTTTTTCATTTTTATCTTTTTACTCTATAGCATTATTGGATTTACAATTTACAATACATAATGAATATAATTTCTAAATAGTAAGTACTTATAAATTATTACAAAATATATGAGTTATAGTAAATACATCTCATTTTAGCTAAATAGGAGGGATTTTCTTAAAAGCAAATATATCATGTGCTATCATCTGGGTTATGTTCTCCTTTGTACTTCTCTATATTCAATATATCTTTTTTTTTTTTTTTTTTTTTGAGACGGCATAGGCTGGAGTGCAGTGGTGCGATCTCGGCTCACTGCAAGCTCCGCCTCCCAGGTTCACGCCATTCTCCTGCCTCAGCCTCCTGAGTAGCTGGGACTAGAGGCTCCCACCACCACGCCCAGCTAATTTTTTGTATTTTTAGTAGAGATGGGGTTTCACTGTATTAGCCAGGATGGTCTCGATCTCTTAACCTCATGATCCGCCTGCCTCAGCCTCCCAAAGTGCTGGGATTACAGGCGTGAGCCACCACTCCTGGCCCAACTCAATATATCTTTTAAAAATTAAGTCCTTGTGTATTTCTTTTTCTGATAATGGAGTTTCAGATAATTCTTACCAATCCTCTTGCTAGCAGCTAAAATATCAGTCAAAAGTGAAGTTTGCATAAAGGCTAACTAGAAAGCGCAAGGCAGTGGAGAATTGTATCCCCAAGGTCTAGCAGGAGAAGAAAACACAGAAAAGGAAGCACAGGATTTGAACTACTGCCCCACCCCCACCAAGGGCATCTCATCCTTCAAAGAGGCAGCTAAGAGGGTGAGAAGATGTGCAAGACATCTTCTTCTTTTAAGATAAAATGTGCAAGATAAAATAAGTTTTATCTTGGTTCAGTGAAGTAAAAAAAAAAAAAAAGGTGGAGTCCAGTTTTAGAAGAGGAGACTGGTAATTCCCCCACACTTTTTGGGACCCTGACAGGCTTAACCCTAGAACTGAAGGTGAGTTTCATAGACTTTAGATCCATGAAACTGGATTGAGGTGACCCAGGGCTACCAATGCCTTAGCTTCCCCCGAGAAGAAAATACAGCCTCTACAGAGAGATAACATCATCACATTCCTCAAAATATTTCTACAGTTTTTTATATGCAGTTCCCATCACTCAATAATAACCAGACACATCAGAAAACTAGATAATATGACCAAAAGTAACAGAAAGAATGCACAGTATAACCACACCACATGGAGCCTGGGTACAGAATGAGACACATTTAAAATTACACTGTCAATATGTTTAAGGCAATTATTTTTAAATTATTAAGAATTTTAACAGAGAAATATGCAACAAATCACCCTAATACTTAGGGGGTTAAAACAGCAACAATTTTATTTAGTTCATCATTCTCTTTAGCTCAGCAGTTTAGGCTGGCCGCAGATGGGCCATCCGTCTGGTCTGGGCCAGGTCCTGCTGTCTCTGGTGGGCCTCCCTTCATGCCAGGAGCCTCTCCCAGGAGCAGCAGCAGCACAGCTGCAGAGCTGAAATGACCCCACATTCCTCCACGCAGTCTATCATCCTTCATCAGGCTGGCTGGAGTTTGTTTGCACAGCAGCTAAAGAGTCCCTATCCGAGGACAGAAGATGCAAAACTTCTCGGGTGCAGAGGCTCAGTTCACCCAATGCTTCCACCAGGCTCTACTGGTCAAAGCCAGTCACTTGGCCGCCCAGCTTCCAAGGACAGGGAAATCGTGATTTCTGCATGGGGACGGGGGCAGCCTAAGCTACTAATCCAGGAGAGTGGGTGCTCCAGATGCCTGGAGTGGCAAAGAATCTCTGACCAGTTTCACAATCTACAACAGCTAGAAACCAAGGAAGAAGAGGAAAAGGAGAACACCATCAAATTAAAAATTGTAGAACTAGGGCCAGGCATGGTGGCTCATGCCTGTAATCCCAGCACTTTGGGAGGCCGAGGTCAGCAGATCACTTGGGGTCAGAAGTTTGAGACCAGCCTGGCCAACATGGTGAAACCCCGTCTCTACTAAAAATACAAAAAATTAGCTGGGTGTGGTGGCGGGTGCCTGTAATCCCAGTTACTTGGGAGGCTGAAGCAGGAGAATGGCTTGTACCCGGGAAGTGGAGGTTACAGTGAGCCAAGATTGTGCCACTTCACTCCAGCTTGGGCAACAGAGCAAGACTCCATCTCAAAAAAAAAAAAAAAAAAATTGTAGGACTAAAAACTAGAATAAAGGAAATTTAGGTTTTTTTTTTTCCAAGATGGCAGATTAGAAGCTTTCAGTCTCAGCCACTTGGAAATAGCAAGATTATAGTGCATAAAAATGAACTCTGAACTTTAATTCAAAAAGGAAATCAGGGATCCACCCCAATCCATGAAGGACACCCTAGATCCCAAGGAGGAGAATGCCTGCAAACTGCCCCATGACAGTCCCTGGTTGATAAAAGTGAGTGGAACCCCCAAATGTGAAGGAGGCAGAGAGCCTCCCTCTGTGACTTCCCTTTCCACTGGGATCCGAGCAACCCAGGCCAAGGGACAGGCTTTGCTTTGCTCAAGCCCAAGAGCTAACTTGGAGAGAGGCTGGGAGACACTGTGAGGGACAGACACCTGGAAAAGCTGCAGACATTGTCCCAGACCTGGGACTGAGAGCAAGACACCATTTTTAATCTGGGCACATATAAAATCGGCCATTCATTGGTGATCTGGCAGTGTGGCCATGCAGGCATCTTAGTCTTGGGCCAGAGATTGGAGCACCTGCTCTGGAGCATAGTAGGGGCCTCCACAGCCAGAACTGTGGAAAGCACCTCAACAGCAGGGCTAAATGGTACCTCCCCCTCAACCCCACTGCAGGCTTGGGGCAGGAGGAGAACTACTACAGCTGCAGTTTCTCCTGGGCAGTGAGACTTTCAGCCATGGCCAGCTTAGTGACCTGAAACAGATTTGTGTGTGTCACTGCTGGGTGCCCCAGCCAGCTCCCCTGAGATCGTGGTGTAGCAGGGCCCTCTCTGTTCCACCTCTATGCATAAATCCAGGCATTTGGAGCACCTGCTTGCCTGGATCTTTAGCCTAAGGCACCACACCCTTCCTGAGCATACATCATGGTGCAGTGAGCCTCTCTCCACTCCACATCTGGCAGATCTCCAGGCATTCAGAACATCTGCTCACCTGGATCAGGGGGCTGGCCTGTCCCCTCTTCTGCTGTGAAGTGATCCTGGTGTGGGGGGGACCCTCTCCACTCCACACCCAGGCAAATCGCCAGGCATCTGGAGCACCCACTCTCCTGGATTAGTAGCTTAGGCTGCCCCTATCCCCATGCAGAGAACTTGGGGCCAAAGAGATTTCCCAGCTCCAAGCCTAGGCACACCTCTGGGTGCTTGGTAGCTGTCCACTGGGTTCTCCCTCAGCATTGGTGCCTGTGCCCACCATCAGGGGTCCTGTAGGTGGGCCTGTCCAGTCCAGCCCTGCTCTTCATGGCTCCCACCCCCAATTCCTAAGGCCAGACAGGGAGCTCAGCATTCCACTGTGTATTCTATGAATCAGCCCATTGCCTGAAGCAACAGAGAGCTTCTACCAGTAAACAAGGACAAGTATATACCCAGCCACATTGCTGCAGTTGGCTCTTACCCATAAGCACCATCTATGGACTTGTAGGATGAACTGCACGGCCCAATATAAAACCTGCCAAAAGAAGTGCATAGGGCTATAGAAAGACCCTACCCAGCATTCTTTACACTCACACCCCCTAGGGAGTGGGAGAAGGAAAGGGCAAGAAAAAATAGTATAAAATAATGATAACACTATAGGGAAAGAAATAAAAGAAAAAATCCTACCTGCACAAAAATACTTATAAAAATTAGAAGTGCCAATGTATCCAGATGAGAAAGAAACAGCATGAGAATTCAGGCACCATGAAAAATCTGAATGTGATGACACCATCAAAGGATTGCACTAGCTCTTCAGCAATGGTCCCTAACTAAAATGGAAATTTGGAAATGACAGACAAAGAATTCAAAGCATGGATTGCAAGGAAGCTCAACAAGATCCAAGGCAAGGTTAAAAATCAATGCAAAGAAACCTCTACAGCAATCCAGAAAATAAAGGAAGAGATAAACATCTTAAAAAGAAATCAATCAGAGCTCCTGGAATTGAAAAACTCACTGAAGAGATTTCAAAATACAACTGAAAGCTTTAGCAATAGACTGGACCAAGCAGAAGAAAGAAGTTCAGAATTTGAAGACCAGTCTTTTAAACTAACTTGGTCTGACAAAAATAAATTTAAAAAGAATTTTAAAAAATGAGCTAAGTCTTTGAGAACTGTGCAAGTATGTAAAGCAAACAAACCTATGAATTACTGGCATTCCTGAGAGAGAAGAAGAAAAAGCAAACAACCTGGAAAAAATATTTGAGGGAATAATTCAAGAAAATTCCCCTAATCTTGCTAGTGAGGTAGACATCCAGATATAAGAAAACCAAAGAGCACCTGCAAGATACTATACAAAATGAATGTCACCAAGGCATATAATTGCCAGACTGTCCAAGGTCAGCACTAAAAAAAAAAAAAAAGAAAAAATCTTAAAGACAGCTAGAGACAGCTAGAGAAAAGAGGCAGATCATGTACAAAGGTAACCCCAGCAGGCTAACAGCAGACTTACTAGCAGAAACTTTACATGCCAAGGGAAATTGGGGGCCTATTTTCAGCATGCTTATAGAAAAGAAATTCCAACCAAGAATTTTGTATACTGCCAAACTAAGCTTCATAAGTAAAGAAGAAACAAAATATTTCCCAGATAATTAAATGCAAAAGGAATTTATTACCACTAGATCAGTCTTATATTAATAAGAGATTCTTAAGGGAGTTTCAAACATGGAAACAAAAGAATGATACCAGCTACCATAAAAACACACTTACGTACATAGTCTGCAGACCCTATGAAGACACAATAGAAACTACAAAGCAACCAGCTGACAACTTCACAACAGAATCAAAACCTCACATATCAATATTAATCTTGAATGTAAAGGATCTAAACAAGCCAATTAAAAGCCATAGAGTGGCAAGTTGAATTAAAAAAAAATCCATTCATCTGCTGTCTTCAAGAGACCTATCTCATATGTAATGACACCAATAGGCTCAAAGTAAAGGGTGGGAGAAAGATCTACCATACAAATAGACAACAAAAAAGAGAAGGGGTTACTATTCTTATATCAGGTAAAACAGACTTTAAACAAACAATAGTAATAAAGGACAAAGAAGGGCATTACATAATGATAAAGGGTTCAATTCAACAAGCAAATGTAACTTCTCTAAATATATAAGCTCCTAACATAGGAGCACCAAGTTTCGTAACAAGTACTTTTAGACCTATGAAAAGTCTTAGACAACTACAATAATAATGGGGAACTTCAACACTCCATTAACAGAATGAGACAGATTGTTGAGGCAGAAAACTAACAAAGTTCTGGACTTGACCAATCGGACCTAATAAACATCACAGAATACTCTACCCATCAACCACAGAATAAACATTCTTCCCGTCTGCATACAGAACATACTTCAAGATTGACCACATGCTCAGCCATAAAGCAAGTCACGATAAGTTTTCTTAGAGTGGAAATCGTACCAACCATACTCTCAGACCACAGTAGAATACAAATAGAAATCAATACTAAGAAAATCTCTCAAAACCATGCAATCAGAAAGAAAGCAAACAATTTGCTCCTGGATGGCTTTTCAGTAAATGATGAAATCAAGGCAGAAATCAAAAAAATTCTCTGAAATAAATGCAAACAGAGACATAACATCAACATCTCTGGGATACAGCAAAAGCAGTATTAAGAGGGAAGTTTATAGCACTAAATGCCTACCTTAAAAGATAGAAAGATGTCAAATTAATGTTCTAACATCACACCTAGAGGAACTAGAAAAACAAGACCAAGTTAACCTCAAAGTTAGCAGAAGAGAAGAAATAACTAAAATCAGAGAGGAACTGATGAGGCCCAAAAATTCACATAAAGAATCAACAAAAACAAAAGTTGGTTATCTGAAGTATAAATAAGATCAATAGACCACTAGCTGGATTAACAAAGAAAAAGAGAGAGAAGATCCAAATAAGCACAATCAGAAATGACACATGTGACATTACAACCAGTCCCACAGAAATACAAAAATCCTCAGACACTATTATTAACACCTCTGCAAACACAAACTAGAAAATATAGAGGAAATGAATAAATTTCTGGAAACACACAATCTCCCAAGATTGAATCAGGAAGAAAATGAAACAAGAAACAGACCAATATCAAGTTCCACAATTGAATCAGTAATAAAAAGCCTACCAACCAAAAAAAGCCCCCAGACCAGATGATTCACAGCTGAATTCTACCAGATGTACAAAGAAGAGCATGTACCAATTCTATTGAAACTATTCCAAAAAATCAAGGAAAAAGGATTCCTCCTCAACTCATTCTATGGAGCCAGCATCACCCTAATACCAAAACCTTGCAAAGACACAACAAAAAAGGAAACTACAGGCCAATATCCCTGATGAACATAGACACAAAAATCCTTAACAAAATACTAGCAAAGCAAATTCAACAATAAATCAAAAATTTAATTCACCATGATCAAGCAGTTGTATTTTAAAATTCCTTAAGTGAGTTTTTCAATTCCAGGAGCTCTGATTGATTTCTTTTTAAGATGTTTATCTCTTCCTTCATTTCCTGGATTGCTATAGAGATTTATTTGTATTCATTCCTGAGATGCAAGGTTGGTTCAACATATGCAAATCAGTAAAAGTGATTGACCACATAAATAGATTAAAAACAAAAACCATATGATATCAATAGATGCAGAAAAGTCTTTTGATAAAATCCAACATCTCTTCATGATAAAAAAAAAGAAAACTCAAGAAACTAGGCATTGAAGGAGTATACCCCCAAATAAAAGCCATCTATGACAAACCCACAGCCAACATCATACTGCACAGGCAAAAACTGGAAGCATTTTCCTTGAGAGCTGGAACAAGGAAAGGATGCCCACACTCATCACTCCTATTCATCATAGTACTGGCAGTGCTAGCCAGAGCAATCAGGCAAGACAAAGAAATAAAAGTCATCCAAATAGGAAAAGAAGTCAAACTATCTCTGTTCACAGATGATCTGATTCTATACATAGAAAATTCTAAAGACTCCACCAAGAGGCTCCTGGAATGGATAAATGACATCAGTAAAGTTTCAGGATACAAAATCTATTTACAAAAATCAGTAGCATTTCTATACAGCAAAAATGTTCAGTCCAAAACCAAATCAAGAATGCAATCCCGCTTGCAGTCACAAAAAAAATAAAATAAAATACTCAAGAATACATCTAACCAAGGAGGTGAAAGAACTCTACAAGAAGAACCACAAAACCATGCTTAAAGTAATCATCAGTGACATAAACAAATGGAAAAATATGCCATGCTCATGGATTGTAAGAATCAATATAATTAAAATGGCCATACTGCCTGAAGCAATCTACAGATTCAAAATTATTCCTATGAAACTACAAATGTCATTTTTTACAGAATTGGAAAAAAAACTATTCTAAAATTCATATGAAACCAAAAAGGAGCCTGAACAGCCAAAGCAAACCTAAGCAAAAAGATCAAAATACCAAAGCTGGAGGCATCACACTACCTGACTTCCAAGTATACTATAATGCTACAGTAACTAAAACAGCATGGTACTGGTACAAAAACAGACACAGAGACTAATGGAACAGAATAGAGAACCTAATAAAACCAAAAACACACACGCATTTGCATGTTCATCGCAGCACTATTCACAATAGCAAAGACATGGTATCAACCTAGATGCCCATCAACCATGGATTGGATTTTTTAAATGTGGTACATATACACCATGGAATACTATGCAGCCATAAAAAGAATCAAATATTGTCCTTTGCAGCAACATGGATGCAGCTGGAGGCCATTATCCTAAGTGAATTAAAACAGAAAAAGAAAACCAAATACCTCATGTTCTCACTTATAAGTGGGAGCTAAACATTGGATACTCATGGACATAAAGATAACAACAATAGACACTGGGGACTACTTGAGGGGAAGGAGGGAGGGAGACAGGGAGAAAAGGTTTAAAAACTAACTGTTGGGTATTGTTCTCAGTACTTGGGTGATAGGATCATTCCTACCCTACACCTCAGCATCACACAATATACCCAGATAACAAACTTGCACATGTACCTTCTGAATCTAAAATAAAAGTTGAAAAAGGAAAAAAAGAAAAATGTAAAACTTATGGATGAATTTAAGACACAGTTGAGGAGAGAATTAGTGAACTGGAAGATTCAGTCAGAAGAAAATAACAAGAATGAAGCATAGAGAGATAAAAACAGAAAATAAAGAAAAATGCCTTAAAAATATAGGGAATGGAGTCAGGAGCTCTATCATATGTATATTTGGAGTCTGAGAAAGAGATAAAAGTGAAAATGGCCCAGAGGCTTTATTTAAGGAGATATATTTTAAAAGGGCTCAAAATGTTGAAAGACATTAAGCCATAGATTTAAGAAATCCTATAAATACCATTTAGAAAATAGCAAGAGAAACCACATGTGGGCACATTATAGTAAAATTTCCCCCAAAATAATAAAGATAAAATCTTCAAAGTAGTTTCTTGAAAACATACATTACATTCAAAGGAGAAAACATTAGACTGACAGCTGGCTCCTCAAAAGACAACATAAAAGCCAGAAAACAATGAAATGATGCTTTTGACTCTTGCTGGCAGAAAATAATAGCTGACCTAAAAATCTGTATTTCATAAATACCTTCCAAGAATGATAGTATAAAAAAATTTTCTGATAATCAAAAACTGATAGAACAAAGAAGTAAATCACACAATTGTAACAGATTTAACTTCTTCTTCCTCAATAACTGAAAAGATAAATGGCTTTTTTTAGTTGGGGGAGTGTTTTAAAACATTAGAACAAGAAAGCTAACAAATTTGTCTTGTATCACAACTATAGAATACACTTTGTTTTTAGATACTCATGGAACATTTATGAAAACTTAGCATATGCTGGGTCGTAAAGCAACTCTCAGCAAATTGGAAAGGATTGAAATCATTCAGAGTTTTTTTCTGACCTGAGTGAAACTAAACTAGAAATCAACAATAAGAAGTTAAGTAGCAAACCCCCATTTGCCTAGAAATTGAGGTATATACTTCTAAATACACCATTGGTCAAAGAAAAAAATTTAATTAAAATTATATATACTTTGAACTGAATGATAATGTAATTGTTTTCTATGGCTGCATAACAGATTATTACAAAATTAGTGTCTTATGACAGCACCCATTTATCATCTCACATTTTCCGTAGCTCAGGAGCCTGGGCAAGGCCCAACCAGGCCCTTGCTCTGGGTCTTACAAGAGCAGGAGCAAGGTGTTGGCCTCATCTGAGTTCCAGTCCTTCTCCACGCTCCCTGGAAATTGGCAGAATTCATTTGCCCTTAGCTCCTTGAGGCTGCCCACCACACGGCCCTCTCCACAGCACAGCAGTTTGCTTCTTCAAGGCCAGTAGGAGAGCATCTCTCCTGCTTTGAATCGCTCTGGTCTCTTAGCCTCTTTATAGAGGCTCTCCTGATTAGCTCAGGCCCAATGGAATAATCTCCTTTTTGATTATCTGAAAGTCAATTAAGAACAAGTGCAGAATTCCTTTGCTTTATCCTATAACATAACTGATTTCAGTCAAAGATCCATCAAGTTCATAAGTCCCACTCATCCTCCAGGGGAAAGAAATACAGGTGTGTAAGCCAGGTGTGAAAATCATGGCGCTCCTGCAGAAGTCTGCCTCCCACTTACAGCAAAATGCAAAATGTCAAAACAAGTGAGATTCTGTCAAAGGCAAAAAAAGAGTATAGGCTTAGATATATGTATCAGAAAAGGAGAAATACTGAAACATTAATGAACTATACATCCATCTAATTTTCTTTAAAAAGAACAACAAACTAACCCCAAATAAAGTGAACATACTCTAGAAGGGAATCAACACAGACAAGAATGCGTTCCTTGAAAAAACTCTGACATTAATCTCAAAGAAAAAAAGAGCTCAGAAATCTATAAGTAAAAGATAGATGGGTCCCTAGAAACATTTTTACACTCAGGTCAACACAGGTCCAAGTGCTGCTGTTGTCTGCAGGCTCACCTGGTTGCCATAGCAACAGCTACATCTGCCTGCTGCCTCTCCCGCTTCATCCTCTGGGCCCATGGCCAGGTAGTTGTGAGCCCAAGACACAGGGTCCCCACTACTCCCACAGGTTACCTGCATGTCACAGTCAGAGGCTCGCAGGTGGTGAGAGCCCAACTTGGATTCAAGTGCACTCTCATGCCTTCCAGATGTACATGCAGGTTCCTGTTTCTCTTCATCCCCATGTCACATCTGTCTGTCCTGCCTGACTGCCTGCCTGGCCACCTTCAGGCTCTGAAATGGACACAGAAGCAACAGCCTGATGGACACCATTTCACCAGCCCCACAACTGCCCCAGGCCAAGTCCCTATCAAACACGTCCATATGCTATTTCTCTCCTAGTTCTAACTCTCTGCTGAACCCCAACATCTGCACTCATAAGACATGAAAACTGGGAGGGAACCAAATGTCCATCAGGTGGAAGAAGGGGTGAGTCCCTATGCTCTGTCATGAAAAACTATTTAGCATTGAAAGTAAACGGACTACAGCAAATCAGAATCACATGAACGAATTTTGGAATCACAATGTTGACTAAAATAAGCCAGGCAAAAAAGAATGCATGCTATATAAACCACCTGTCTAGAAACACAAAAGTGAGGCAAAAAAGAATGCATGCTATATAAGCCACCAATCTAGAAACACAAAAGTGAGGCAAAAAAGAATGCATGCTATATAAGCCACCTGTCTAGAAACACAAAAATGAGGCAAAAAAGAATGCATGCTATATAAGCCACCTACCTAGAAACACAAAAGTGAGGCAAAAAAGAATGCATGCTATATAAGCCACCAATCTAGAAACACAAAAGTGAGGCAAAAAAGAATGCATGCTATATAAGCTACCTGTCTAGAAACACAAAAATGAGGCAAAAAAGAATACATGCTATATAAGCCACCTATCTAGAAACACAAAAGTGAGGCAAAAAAGAATACATGCTATATAAGCCACCTGTCTAGAAACACAAAAGTGAAATAGGCTGCCAGAAGTCAGGACCATGCTGTTCTCTGAGGAGAAGAAAGAAGACTTCAACTGAGCTTGTGACAAGATTTCCTGAGATCCCCTCTCCATAGTCACTAAAGGATCTCCACGTTTGGACAATATGCTGAACTGTGACAAGATTTCCCGCCATCCCCTCTCCGTAGTCACTAAATCCATAGTCACTAAAGGATCTCCATGTTCGGACAATATGCTGAACTGTGACAAGATTTCCCGAGATCCCCTCTCCGTAGTCACTAAATCCATAGTCACTAAAGGATCTCCACGTTCGGACAATATGCTGAACTGTGACAAGATTTCCCGAGATCCCCTCTCCGTAGTCACTAAATAAGGATCTCCACGTTCGGACAATATGCTGAACTGTGACAAGATTTCCTGCCATCCCCTCTCCGTAGTCACTAAAGGATGCCCATGTTTGGACAATGTGCTGAGCTGTGCTTTTATGTCGTGCTCGCTTTTCTCAAGTTTGTTATTCCTCAACAACAACAACAACAAAAAGGCCAAATAGCGGGGAAAACCCTGCTAGATGGAAAGCCCTAGGGGATGGGACCTCCACCCACCCCGTGGGTTCCGTGCAGCTGGCCTGGTGCACATGTGCAGTCATCCTGGGTGGAGGAAGAAAGGAGTCGCCGTCAGCAGGGAGGGCATGCCTTCTGCGTGCCTAATCCGGCATGATTTGTAGCCTCCTCTCACACACTTCATCACATTCTACAATCTTGTTTCTCAATTTTCTTTGCTATCTGATACACCCAGGAATCTGTCAAAATATTCATCTTACTCTGTTCTTTATGCCATCAAAATAACAGCTTCGGTGGCATTAAATATACAAGCTGCAAGAGAATACCAATATTTCTTATATCTAGAATGCCCTGGCCCATTAAATTTCTGGTTGATTCCAGTTCACGACCTGAATTACCAACTCTCAGAGAATTAGAAAACCCATTCTTAAACTGACCCCAAATTTCTTGACCCCAAAACTCACTAGTTGACCCCAAAAGCTCACCCCAGGGCGAAGGCCATTTGAGGCTCACCTGTGCTATCAGCCCACCTGATGCCGTAATCCCGGGCAGGGAGTGAAGGAGGAATCCATCTGGCTCCATTTGTGGCTTAATTCCACAGGTGGCTTTTGATAAAACCTCTGGCTTTCACCCAACTTCTCAGGCGCAATTTTGACCTGGGAATCTGGCCCTTCTCAAAAGTCATCATGACTTTATGGAAATGAGGAAGTGACAAGAAAGAAAAACAATGAGGACAGGAAGACCCCCGACCTGCTGGCAAAGACAGCTGGTAATCAAACCGTTTCATTAAGCCTCATTAACACAAAATAGGTAAGCCAATGTCATACTGATCCATATTCACTTTATCTTAAAATTTCTTTAAAAAAATAGGATAAGAATCCAATTACAACATTATTCATAATAGTCAAAATGTGAAAACAACAGGAATGCCCATCAACTCATGAATGGATAAATAAAATGTGGTCCATCCATACAATGGAGCTAAGAAAAGGAGAGAAGTACTGAGAAATACTACAAGACAGATGAATCTTGAAAGCAGTATGCTAAATGAAGAAGGCAGTCACCGAAGCCTACACACCGCACAACTCTATCTACATGAAACGCCCAGCGCAGGCGTGCCGGCACGTGGGATGATGAGCGTGCTCTAAAGGTGATCGCGGTGACAGACTGCATAAATCTAGGATTCTGCCAAAACCCTGAATTGTATACTTTCAGTGGGTGGGCTGTACGGTGTGCTAATTTCGTCTCAATAAAGCTGTTACAAAAAACAAGGAAGGCGCCCTGCTCCTTTTCATTCCAGCCTTGACGGTGTGCATGTTATCAATTTGATCTGGAATTTAAGTGACCTGTCTGGAATGTTTGACAAGTAAACTTTCCTCACGCACGATACATCTGACCTAAAACAATAGCAGCGGGCAGCTGCGGAGGGCAGTTTACTCCATCACCTGGGGGCGAGAGCCCTGCACATTAACAGCAGGACGGTTCACTGAAGCAGGTAATGGATTGGTCAGTGGAAACAAGAAATCTTTGTGGGAATGAGTGTGATTATTCATATAGTCTGCTTGCTAATTGTGGCTCGTGTGAACAGTATTTTCAGTGCCTTTGAGAGCCCTGAACGTCAGGGGTTCCACCAATGGCCTGGCAAACACAGAGGCGTGCTGACGGCTCAGCTCCGGGGCCATCTGACACGTGGCTGAACTTGCACAACTGTCTGATCCTGTGTTTCCACACCACTTGTGACAGGACAGTGAGCATTGCTCGACAGGAATTTATGCAAGGACAACGTGTGTGCGCCTACGCTGTGTGCACGTGTGTGTGCCTGTGCACATCTTGGCCAGCATGTCAGCACACACTCCACACACTCCAGGTTGGCTCATGTCAGTGTGTTCTTTGAGCGCGAAAGAACCTAAAGGGGAAGAACCTAAAGGGGAAGACAATGCCTGATGAATTCCCTGCATATAGGGCCAGATAAACATTAGTCTAGAGGGCTGGACGGTTTGTGGGTTTCTTTTTTACAATCCCGTCCTCAAATGGCAAAAGTGCGTGTTCGTCTTGCAGGATTTTCTTTGCAGGATTGCCTTCTTGGAGAAGCCCCTCGTGGGAGGTCCTGGCAGCAGCCCTTCCCTGTCTCATCAGGATGGGCTGACTGTCCTGGCTGGTGTTTCCTGAAGGGCTGGGCAAGGCTGTCTGTACCCAAGAGACAGAGACCGTAGGAAGCACTTGCTGACCTGATGCCAGGCCAAGTATACCTGGGGAAGCCAGGAGAAGACCTGTTTTCCTGGGGTCTGAAACGGCTGCTGAAGGCAGGGAAGGGGCTGTCCTCCCAGGCGGCCCCGAGAGTCTTTTCTGCTTTTCTGCCACCACCCCGAAGGTCCACGTACCCTTGGATGGATGACCCCAGGTTTTCCCAACCCAGATGTTCTGTCTCTCCTTCCACAGGATTCCCAGGGGTCTGACCCAACCCTAGCTGAGCACCAAACTGAGAACTTTGAAAATAAACTGCACCTTTGAAAGCAAAAGGGGCACGCGGCAGCAAGAGGCAAAACAAAGCTGATGCTGGAGGCTGCATCCTTGGTTTCCAATTAAGAAAAAGCGGTCCTCCGATACTCTGCGCTTATTAAAGGTATTCCTGCTTTACAAATAGCTTCCCAGTTTAGTGCGTTGTAAATGTTTTTAAAAATTAGGAGGTAAGACTGTCCTTGCAGTCAGAGGTCTGCTACTAAGTTTCAAACCAGCGAGATCAATCATGCCAAGCATTTTAAGAACTCACTTGATTTTATTTGCATTTGGCCCTTGTAGAAGGAAAAAAATTAGTAAAGTGAGCTTTTTAACTTAATCAAATTTGGGGAAAAAATAATAGATAATAGAATCAGTGTCACCTCGAAGACATCAGCCTGCTACTCTAATGTAAGTCAAACCTGCCTCGGCGGTGGCTTACTGAGCCTGGCCTCACATGGGCAACCTCCCCTCCAGGCACACAGGTGCCTGCAGGCGTCCAGGTCCTGTGCCGGCCAGGATGCAATTTCCGGCTTTGCAGCTTTGCTCACATGCACACGGCCTCCAAGGCTTCGGGGGTGCTGCCAGGCTGGAAGTGCGGCGTGTCCAGGAGTGCACCCAAGCCACACCACGAGGGCAGGGAAGTCTGATCCATCAGATGCAAACCTGGATTCCAGCTCAGCCACGCGTTGCAGGTGTGATCTTGACTGTTCCTGAAATCCACGAGCCAGAACTTCTTTATCTGCAGTTAGGAATCATGATGCCAACTATGCAGAGATGTCGAGAAGAACAAAAGGATAGCTTCATGAAGAGTCTACCACGTAGGAAACACACAGAAATCACTGCTATTGGTTTGCTTGGGAAGAACAGCTTCTGAGCCCAGCTCGAACAGCCGCTGCTTCTCCACGCCAAGTTTACTGCAATGGTGAGTCAAGAAGAGAATGCTTTCCCTGGACCTCCACGAAGACGCCGGAAACTATTTTCTGCTCAATTTTGCAAGGGGCCATCTAAGTGCCACTTAGACACGGAAGCTCTGACCCAACCCCACGGGGATGTTTTTTCCTTTAATTCCTTTGCTCTGAACACTTGGCCGTACGCAGTGTGCAGCAGAGTCAGGACTCAGGGAAGAGAAAGGCGTCTGCCACCACTGTTGGTCTTCATCTTCCGGCATGAGAAAGTGGCGATCGTGGGTATATCGGCCAGCACTTTGAAAAACAGGTCTCTCCAACAAAAGCAACTGAGACATAAAACATCTGTCCAGAAACTTGAGGGCATTGCTTGTGTCATGAGGTGGGGTCACCAGGCGTCTGGAGCCTTCAACCTCAGCAGCCGCAGCAGCAGCAAAATAAGCCCCACAAAATCGTCGCCGTCCGAATCTGCCACCAGCAGCCCCTTCCTCCGATCCTGACTCATTGATCAGCTTACTAGCTCCGTGAGCCGCCACAGCGCCCTAGTGCGGAATGGCGCCCTCCAGAGGGGAGGGTGTTCACGAAGTCTTTACTGACCAGTCATCCCGGGAGGGCCTGGGTCTAGATAGGCAGCAGGCGTTAACCCTTCTCAGGCATAGACTCAGTAGGTCCCTTTCCCCTGACCCCCGGATGACCTTGTGTTTTCATCTGAAGGCATGAGTGCTTGCAGAACGCATCATCACTGGGGTCATTGTCCATCCACCCAGGCTGCATACATTGGTTATCAAGCCATCACAGTTCTGGTTCTGAAGATCCCCTATCACAGTCAGCTGATTTCAAGATGTTAAATGTTTCAACATAATCTTTCCCTCATTCCTCTGTACTCCAACATATTAGCAAGCATAGAAATAAAGTTACTACAAACAGCTGGTCTAAATTATTCTTCAAGTTTATCTTTGTAAACACCCTCTCTGGGTTGCAGAATATGCATATTTTCTATGCTCCGCATTTGGCTCCATAGACATTGTTATGAGTACTGTATGGTATGGTTAAAAATGTTTCTCTTTCATTTCGGAGTCTTTAATTTTATGTTTGAGCTCTGCATAAAAATAGCTTGTAATTGCTTTTTGACAGTAATAAGCCTAAGATTGTGACTCAAAAATTTGAGATATTATGTTCTTTTGTAATTGTATTCAATGAACACATAGTTCAATATGGAACTTTAAAAAAAATCCCCAGCTTGTGCAGTTCCTTCATTGTACTGACACCACGAAAGTGACAGTGAGAGTCGGTGAACCAGGAGGCCTGATGAGGACTCACACTTACTTGTTAAGAAAGCTCGTTTTTATTGAGAGAAAAGCCATCTTTACATAAGCTGCAGTGTCTAGAGAAGAGCTGAAAACTCAGAGCCTTCAACCCTTGTCTCCTCACCCTCAGCTTGCGTTGCACCTCATGGCATCCTGTGGAGCTGAGCAACGGTGAGATTCAAATTCTCTTATCTCATCTCAGGGACAATTCCACCAGAGAGTTCAAAAATCAAACGGTGTGTAATACAAATAAAATAAGGCCAGACATTGAAAGCCAAAAGTATTGTACACCTCCCAAGCGTGAACTGAGATGAATACTGCTCTAAGAAATTACATAGAGATGGTGTGAAGTGTTAAAAATTGGCTAACATGTTTCTCAGGGAAACTGAAATCAGATAGAATATTCTAGAAACATGAGAGAACAAACTCCATCAATGATGTCTCATCAACATCAATCCACATAGACTTTTCATTTGTTCTTTGCTTGTCAAACTTAAATTTCTTCCATAAATATAGCTTCACTTTACATTTCAGTTAACAGCATTAAGTGGGGAGGGTCCACAGGTCCAGCAAGCTGCCACAATTTAGAACCTGCCACTCTGTTTTCATTAAATTCACTGCCATTTCTCTCAGCAGCAAGAAATAATGTAGAACAGTTTTTAGATATATCAATTGTCATCAGAAAGGTAGGAGAAAAGGATGGTTTTAATAGCTAAAGTCCAGGAGAATAAAATGTAGCTAAATCATGTTTTTCCTCTCAGGCCAGTGCCTCTGTTGTGATGGGCCTGAGCATTCAATAGAGACATTCAAAGCCACAGAATATGTGATTTTCACTTTAAACTTTCCCCCGATGACCACCCGCCATGCACTTTCCTCCAAATATCAACAGAGCAACCAAAGCTGAGGCACGGCAGTCTTCCTTCTAAGCTTCCAAGGTAACAGAATACATTTTTTTTCATGTACAAAATAGAAAATAGGGAAAAACACAACTCGTTTCTAATGAATTACATATGTTTAAACACTCTGAGTCTATCAAACAAGGTCATGCTGGCAAAGAACAAAGCACACAGCTCACACAAGGGAGATATTCAGGATGAGATGGTGATGGCGATGAGATGACCACCATCGAGACACTGCAAAGCCCCTCCACAGCGAAGACAATAATGATGACCATCATGGGGGTGGTGCAGGCCCTAGAGACTGTGAAGACCCATCGTGGGGGTGGTGGGGACCCGGGAGACTATGAAGCCCGTCGTGATGAAGATGATGACGATGACCATCGTGGGGTGGGGGAACCCTGGAGACTATGAAGCCCTGGCATGGTGATGATGATGACCATTGTGGGGGTGGTGGGGACCTGGGAGACTGTGAAGCCCGTCATGATGAAGATGATGACGATGACCATCGTGGGGGTGGTGGGGACTCTGGAGACTGTGAAGCCCCAGCATCATGATGATGACGATGACTATCGTGGGAGTTGGGGGGGGACCCTGGAGACTGCGAAGCCCCGGCATGGTGATGACGATGACTATCGTGGGAGTGGGGGGGGGACCCTGGAGACTGTGAAGCCCCGGCATGGTGATGACGATGACTATCGTGGGAGTTGGGGGGGACCCTGGAGAATGTGAAGCCCCGGCATGGTGATGACGATGACTATCGTGGGAGTGGGGGGGGACCCTGGAGACTGCGAAGCCCCGGCATGGTGATGACGATGACTATCGTGGGAGTTGGGGGGGGACCCTGGAGACTGTGAAGCCCCGGCATGGTGATGACGATGACTATCGTGGGAGTGGGGGGGGGACCCTGGAGACTGTGAAGCCCCGGCATGGTGATGATAACGATGACCATCATGGGGTGGTGGGGTGGCACCTAAGGTCCTGAATACTGCAAATCCCCTAATGCTCCTGGTCTCCTTGAGGCAGATAACCTAGACTTTAGATAGCTCGGTATTTCTTACATCACTTGTGCCAGCCACAAAGGAATTTGAGACCCCACTCACTCTTCTGGATCCTGCTTCATAGAAATTTACCCTGGAGTCAGGTAAATAGTTTTACCCATTGCATTAGGTAATGCTAGTTGCTGTTAAAAAATAAATCCAACATCTCAGTGACTGAATCTTGTCATAGCTTTTCTCTTGCTTAGGTAGCTGTCCATAGCAGATACCTCCTCTCTGTGGTGGCCCCCATCTCCCTGAGCCTGGAGTCCTCTGAATTGGCCAGAGGAGAACTCACACTGCAGGAAGCCCTGTGCTTCCCTGAGATGCCCCACGATGCACTGTGGGGACAAGGTGGTGGCTGCACCTGGGTCGGGGGAGCTGGGCTGCAAACTCCTGCCCGCTCCCCTGCAGGCTCCAGGAAAGGGCCACGTATCTCCAGGGGACAAGCCACCATCTCATAGATGCTCTCCATTTCTGTCATATATTCTATTATTATTTTCTGTTCTCAAAGACAACCTGATAGCAGATGTCCTCAAGATCCCACAGGTTGACCTGTCCCTGTAGTTCTGAAGTGTTGAGTCTGTCTCCTGATGGGAGACTTGTTACAGGAGCTGTGCCACACTGTTGGGATCACATCAATGTCTCATGCCAGAAGGTTCCACGCAGACCATTATTTACCGGAGTCAGAACAGTCTCGGTGAGATGGCTCCTTAGCTGCTTAACCATGCCAGCACCACCCAGACAGTCTCAATTCTCACGGAGGTTCCAGTCTCCATCTATGGGCCTCGGCCCCCACAGCTGACTGTCTGCAGCATTAACACTACAGGGGCTGGGGTCTTCCATGCAGACCTTTTGAATGACTCTACCCTTCTTTCTCTAGGGATTATTTTTTTCTGTGTCTCTTAGATCTATGAAGCCAAAGGCCTCTCAGCTCTGGAATTAGATGGAAGAGCAATCCTGGTTAATGAGGATCCTCCAGGAATCGTGTCTGGGGCCTGCCTGTCCCCTGTACACACCCAATGCCAGGCATGAAGTCACCAGCTCCCTGCAGAGAGATGTTCACACAGGAAGCAGGGCTGTGGCCCTTCCCATGGGTGCGGGCTTCCCACCCTCCTGGCTGGCCCATGTTCATAAATACAGTTTTCCCTAAACTATCATACCACATACCATCACCTCTTTAGGTATTCAGATTTTGCCTAGGATTTTCTTTATTAACAAGAAAATGTTTACTACAATGAACAATTCTGACTCGTAACAACAGTATCCCCTGAGCACTTTAGTCTGTCACGGCACGCGCCCCTCAGGGCCACATCAGCCCCACACTGTCTGGGCGGCAGCTGTTCCAGAACCTGCTCTGGATAATGATGTTCAGCAGACACACAGATCCGCGAGTGCTGAGGCTAATTATGTAATAAGGGAATCACTCTTAAAATTTTATAAACGTTAATATAGACATTTAACTTCAATTTCTTTGAAAGTTAGGTAGGAAATGAGAATTCTACTAGTGCTAGTACCAAATGCTCACTTTTATACAGAGGTTTTAAATGTAGGGACTTGCAAATCTAATGCTGTATTCATGCTGCAAATTACTCTCCTTGGCATTGAAATATCACCGCAATTAAACCTGCAGTAAAGTATTACAAAAAGCCCTTGACTGTTTTCCAACAAAATTGTGCAGCTCTTCAGGACACTGTGCGTTGAAGGGCGAGCCATCTACTGTGTAATTCATTTTTATTATCTGCTCAACATTCCTCCAAAATAGTTTGCTCTTTCCTTTCCACAGCGTGGATACTTAGCTTTCCAGAGCTGGTGTCTATCATGAAGAACGCAGCTGCCCTCACCAGCTCCTGCTCGTGGGGTGGGGAAGGGGTAGGTTCCCCTGCCAGCATCCACGCCCCTGCCAGCATCCACGTACCTGCCAGCATCCACGCCCCTGCCAGCATCCACGCCCCTGCCAGCATCCACGTACCTGCCAGCATCCACGCACCTGCCAGCATCCACTCCCCTGCCAGCATCCACGCCCCTGCCAGCATCCACGCACCTGCCAGCATCCACGCCCCTGCCAGCATCCACGCCCCTGCCAGCATCCATGCACCTGCCAGCATCCACGCACCAGCCAGGCGCACTCCTCTGCTTCCCAGTTCCCTGATTCCTGGAATTAGAACTATTTCACCTATCGGCAAGAGAGACAGTGGGTCAGCCAGCGCCTACCGAGCGTTCTGTGCCAGGGATAACATGATGAGCAAGGCAGACAGGCCCTCTGGCCTCAGAAAACTTCTATTCTAGTGGGGAAAAAAAAAAGACTTTAAACAAAGCACTGGAGCAAGCAAGCACCAGGAGTGCTGGAACAGAGAGGAGAGTGAGGCGTGAAGGAGAGAACAGGCCAATCGGTCAGCCAGCAGGGCCCACGCCTGGTGCCTGTTCTCCAGGAAACCAGCCCATCTCCCAAGGAGGATGAGGCACTCCGTGAGGCCAGGCTTCCTGCTGGCCAATTCTGACTATGGGCCCTTCTGCCAGAAGCACTGGGTTCTGCCTGCTTTGTTCCTATCTAAGGACTGTCACCAAGAAGCCCACACCAGCAGGTGGGAGGCCGCCTGGGGTCTGTCCTTTCTCTGGTTTCTACACTGAGTTGACACCCAACAAGGACCCTGCGTGTGTCCACAGTGATTCTCCAGCCTGCGCCTCCTCTCCAGTCTGAACCCATGCTCAGATGGTGCCGGAGGTCTGAAGCTGTTCTCCCTCCCATCACGATCTTGCCTCTCTATTTATTTTCCAATTCTATAGAAATTCTAAAATACGACTCTCATTTCATTCTCTCACACTTGAAACTTTCCAGAGCCTCCAAGAGAAATGCAAATGCTCCGCAGGAGGCGGAGCTTGACTTCAGCCCTGCAGGGACACCCGTCACCTCCAGACACCACACGCCAAACCCCTGCAGGGGCACCCGTCACCTCCACATACCACATGCTCCACCTCAGCCCTGCAGAGACACCTGTCACCTCCAGACACCACACACTCCACCTCAGCCCTGCAGGGACCCTCGTCACCTCCACACACCACATGCTCCACCTCAGCCCTGCAGAAGCACTCGTCACCTCCAGAAACCACACGCCAAACCCCTGCAGGGGCACTTGTCACCTCCAGACACCACACATTCCACTCAGCCCTGCAGGGACCCCTGTCACCTCCACACACCACACGCTCCACCTCAGCCCTGCAGAGACGCCTGTCACCCCCACACACCACACACTCCACCTCAGCCCTGCAGAGACGCCCATCACCTCCACACACCACACGCTCCACCTCAGCCCTGCAGAGACGCCTTCCACACCACATGCTCCACCTCAGCCCTGCAGAGACGCCCATCACCTCCACACACCACACGCTCCGCCTCAGCCCTGCAGAGACACCCGTCACCTCCAGAAACCACACGCCAAACCCCTGCAGGGGCACCTGTCACCGCCAGAAACCACACGCTCCACCTCAGCCCTGCAAGGACCCCCATCACGGCCAGAAACCACATACCAAACCCCTGCAGGGACCCCCATCACCGCCAGAAACCACACACTCCACCTCAGCTCTGCAAGGCACCCATCACCTCCAGACTCCGCATGCTGAATGCTGCAGCCACACAGAGCCACTCTTGCCCCCGAGTGGGACTCTCTCTTCTCTGCAGACCTGGGACACGCTTTTTGTCTGCTGAGAAAGCTCCTTCCTGCTGGCTTTCCTCACTGTCGCTTGGTCATAAACGTCAAGTCTCAGCTTGGGCCTTTTCTGACCTCTGTGTCAGGGCAGCGCCCACCGAGTTCCCTCAGAGCATCTGTGCTTGCTCCAGTCACTGCGTGAATCCCACTGTTATTAAAATGGGGAACGGCGGGGTTAGACTGATCAGAGAGCAGGCTCTGACCTCCCACCACCTGGGTTCGTGCTCCACACACCACAAGTAGCCGGCGGCCTCAAACAAGAAACTCAGCCCTGGGACGCCAAAGTATCTCTGTCCTGAGCCAAGCTGGGCTTCAATCAGCCCTGAGAGGAATGGCCCGTGACACATCAACACAGCCCTGGCAGTGTGGGTACAGTTAAGTCCAACGTGCAATTCTGAGTCTCCCTCCGCGGGGAAGGGAGGGGTCGGACTGTTGCCTTCCGACCGCTTCCCGAGGCCACTCCGGCCAGGAGCACCGCCACACAGCGCTCTGCAGTCCACCTCCCACACTCAGACTGCACCATTTCACACAGAACTCTTCATCCTCTGAGAACCAGTTGCCTACAGAGCCCCAAGATCCCAGCCCCAGCCTCTTACCTGCAAGTGTATGTCTGCTTCAGACGTGGCAATGTTCTGCAGAGGCACAAAACCTGGGGGCCTCAAGGTGGGGTCAACCGAGTTGTGGGGGGTTCCTTGGGTGGGCACTTGCTTCCAGGGAGTGGTCTAGGGCCAGGGACTTTGTGGGGGCCTGTGTGTTCTTTCTTCCTTTTTTCTTCTTTCTCTGTTTTGTTTTTGAAAGATAGCAGTACTCTCTTTGAAACAGCTCCAAAATCGCAGTACTTAGCTGCCCGAGGGCATCTGCAGTTAACCTGTCCATCTGATCCTGGGTCCCCAGAACAGCCTGTGAGATTTAAACTGGGAGTCCAAATAACAACTGGGGATGAAGAGGTGGAATTTCTCATTCGGGGCACTTCCAAAAACAATCTTCCATGAACGGAGCTATGTAACAATGAAAGGACAGAGCTGACCTGCTGAGGGTGTTTAAAAGTTTCTGCTGTGTTTGCTGCATGTTGGGTGTGTGGTTGCATGTGCGTGCCTTTTCTTCTGAGCAGTTGGAGGCAGGATGACAAGAATCGCCTCTTCTAACATCACAACACTGGCTTTCCCATCAGCTTCCAACCCACACGAACCAGGCTCAAGACCCAGGAGTGTTGGATTAGGGGGTGTTGGATTAGGGGATGTTGTTGGACCAGGGTGCCAGGCTGAAGCCCAGGGCCCAGACGATGCTGAGAGCTTGAGGACATTTCACTTGTTCACGTGCTTGCAAATATATAATGCAATGAACACAGATACAACGCCGCCTGCAATTTTCAACAGCGAATTCAAACCCCAACCAGAAGCAACGTGAGTTGAGAGGAGAAGCACGTGAGCACCCTTCCAAGGGTCTTCACAGCAGCCTCAGTGCTGTCCAGTGACAGTCCATGTTGTGATCCAGCCCGAGGGGTGGAGGATCTCGGCCTCAGCAGGGATGGAGGGCGCACCAGAGTGCCTTCGGCTCTAGCGGCGCTCACCAGCTTTCTCACTTACCACAGGCATCAAAATTAAGAGGATCTTTTCAAATGCTCAAGAGTCCGTACAAATTACACCCCGGGAAAGATCACGGAGATGAGAAACGTTCCTCAGTATGACAGGCACCCCCAAGCTCATCACCGAGCCTACTCCTCCACCTGTCCCCAGCGGGAAGCAGCTGGCCAGGGTCCCGGGGTGGGATGGGGGTGGAAAGGCCAGGAGGGAGGGACTGGTAGAGCCGTGAGGTGCAGAACAAAACCCGAGAAACCAGCCAGGGGCCAGAAGAGCCTCGTGTGCACCACAAAACCCGAGTAGGGACAATTGAGAGTGCTACGGGGCCACGAGGCGAGGAAGCTCTTGGAGTAAGGCCTGAGGGGCCAGGAGGCCCAACCCTCCAAGGCATCACCAGCTTCCGCTGCCACGAGGAAGGGAAGGGGGTGTCTCCCCTGCTCCAATCTCTTTTTCAACAATATCTGGAGATTCTCATCCCATTTGAGAACAAATCTGGGGAAGAAAAACTAAAAATAAAGAGAGATTTATATTTATGTCAGTTTGGCTAAAAAAAAAAAAAACTTAAGAGAGAAACATGAATAGATCAGTGGGTAATAACTAGGCAAGTTATATCATAATATGAGTGAATCTCCCCAGCAGAAACCAAATAACCAAATAAGTAGGCTTGCATGCCGTCACCACACATCGATAACATGCACGAGACAAAATCAGACACCACAGTTGACACCAAATACCAGGAACCTTTCTTTGAGCAAAAGCTGTTAGTCTGTTTAATTGTCTTCCAGGGGAAAAGAAAGAAGCCCCATCATCTAGACGAATTTTGAAACTAGGCTAAGTAAAACACTAAAAATATACTCTGGAAGAATGCAGTACTTAACCCTGGGGGCTGGACCCAATTACCCACCCCCCTTCTCCATCTGTAATGGCTCTCGCTTCGCGCCATCATTTCATGATGCTAACCTCTCTACCTCCTGCAGCTCAAGGACACCCCATGCTTATGTACCAAGTATCACAAATTGTGCTTAATGACACAAAATAGGAGAACCAGGAGGGTACTCTATTTAAAGGAGGATTCTTTTTCCATCTATGCATTTTGTGAGCACCTGATGTGTCCTTTCAGGGTAATTCTATCTGGGGTGAAAATAAAATGTTTGATGAGTAGATCTGCAGTTGGTCTACAATTAGACATTCAGGTCACATGGAATCCAAAAAACAGTAATGCAAATTCTAATCTGTTTTCGAAGCTTTAACATTTCTGGGGCCAGGTACTGTGGCTTACACCTGTAATCCGAGCCCTTTGGGAGGCCAGGGCGGGCAAATGACTTGAGCTCAGGAGTTTAAGATCAGCCTGGGTAACATGGTGAAACCCCATCTCTACAAAAAATACCAAACATTAGCCAGGTGTGGTGGTGGATGCCGTAGTCCCAGCTACTTGGTGGGCTGAGGCAGGAGGATTGCTTGAGCCCAGTAGATCGAGGCTGCAGCAATCCAAGACCTCACCACTACACTCCAGCCTGGGTGGCAAAGTCAGACCCCGTCTCAAACAAACAAACAAATAAAAAACAACATTTCCCTTAATTCCTGCCATATTATTGAATCTTTTCTACAGACTGTGGAGCTTTTATGATATTTGATGGGTTTAAAAGACCCTCTCTATACTAATGTAACTAATGTAAGTAATAGAAAGACATTTTGGTAACATGCACAAATGTTCCACTATCTTAACAGCACTTAGTTGCATATTACAAGACAACAATTTTATTAATGCTTTCTGATACAATGTAACTCAGAAGATGAAAATAGATCTAAAATATAGGTAATATATTTGGTTTAGTGGTTTTTTAAAAATTCATTCCTAAACCATTTTCTAAGAATTTGGGTCTCTTACATTTGAGTGGAAGTTACTTTTCTTAAAATTCAGTGAGAATCTACAGCCATTGTGGGAAAGAGGCGTTCTGAGGCCCGTGAGGCCTGCACCAGCCCTGCAGCAGGCCTGTGTTCCGGGAGCCCCAACTTAAGAAACATCCGACTTCTGCCTCCCCACCCTAGGCCTGAGCTCCCTGCTGGCTGCTGGACGCTGTCCTCCCAGCGTTCTGCCTGACCTCAGCGGGGTCACCCCCAAACCTCACCCCATCGACGGCTCTGGCTGCTCCTCCAGGCTGCTGCCCGGCCTCATCACCCTCCCTCTCCCCACCAGGGTCCCACCCTCTTACTCCACTTTCCTCTTCAGTAGAGCACCGGCACTCTCCTGTGCACCACCAGCCAAGCTAGACCTGGACATTTCACCCGGAGGATCAGGCAAGGCAACACCCCATTCATTTCATCCACCTGCTTAGAACTTGCCATGTCTCTTCATGGTCTTAGGCTGCAGAAGGCCTTTCCGAGCACGACACAAGGACCAGAAACAGAGCACATGAAACTTAAAATTTTCTGCATCACAGCGAAGATCAAACAAACAAAAACAAAAAACAAAGTTAAAAGATAATTCTTTGGAGAAAATATTTATACGTATTACCAAAGAAAGGCTATTGTCTTTGTATATTTCATACATTAATACCCTTAGATTAGATTGTAAAGCCATAAGAGAAATATGAACAGAAAACCAGGCCATTGAATTTGGTTGGGGCGATATTAAAAATTTGCATGTACTGAAACAAAGAGGTCTTTAGTTAAAAAAAAAAAAAAAATTAAGAAACAAAATAGTATCACATGATAGGAACTTTTTTTGGTCTTTGAAAGTATGAGTGTTATATGCAAAAGGGAAGAAAAGCAAACAAAATACGTCAAGTCATGTTAAATACGTCATGTTAGCAGTTGGCCGGGCAAGGGGGCTCACGCCGGTAATCCCAGCACTTTGGGAGGCTGACACAGGAGGATTGTTTGAGTTCAGGTGTTTGAGATGAGCCTGGGCAACATAGTGACACCATGTCTCTACAGATTTTTTTTTTTTTTTTTTTTTTTGGAATTAGCTGAGTGTGGTGGTACGTGCCTGTGGTCCCAGCTACAGGGGAGGCTGAGGCAGGAGGATGGCTTGAGCCCAGGAGTTCGAGCTTACAATGAGCTATGATTGTGTCACTGCACTCTAGCCTGGGTGCAGAGCAAGACCCTGTCCAAAAAAGGAAAAAAAAAAGTTAGGTAACAGTTACCTCCAATTGTAGAATTATTTTTATTATCGTCATGTTTTTTCTTTATGCATATCTGTGTGTTTTTAAAGTTTTGCAAGTAAAAAAGTCTAAAACCTGTCAGCTCACATTCAAGACCCTCCAAGCCCCAGAAGAAGCTCTGTCTCTCCAGGTGCCACCTGCACTTCTCCTGCAGGAATCCCTTGCCCAAAGCTCTACCCCACACAGAGCTTTTCTCTCTCGGAAACTCCTGCCCACCTGTTCCACATACTGTAGACACATCCAAGAATTCCAAAAGAATAGAAGGAGGAATAGTGAGGAAGAGTTGGGTCAAAGTACCTTCCAAAAGATATCAGAAAGAGGTAAAAAAGAAAAAAAAAATGCTGAGCACGGTGGCTCACACCTGTAATCCCAGCACTTTGGGAAGCCGAGGCAGGTGGATCACTTGAGGTCAGAAGTTCGAGACCTGCCTGGTCAACATGGTGAAACCCCGTCTCTACTAAAAACACAAAAAATTAGCTGGGCGTGGTGGCACGCACCTGTAATCTCAGCTACTGGGGAGGCTGAGGCAGGAGAATTGCTTGAACCTGGGAGTCGAAGGTTGCAGTGAGCTGAGATCGCACCACTGTACTCCAGCCTGGGAGACAAAATGAGACCCTGTCTCAAAAAAAAAAAAAAAAAGCAGGGGGAGGCTGGGCACGGTGGCTTATGCCTGTAATCTCAGCACTTTGGTAGGCCGAGATGGGAGGATCACCTGAGGTCAAGAGTTCAAGACCAGCCTAGCCAGCATGGTGAAACCCCATCTCTACTAAAACTACGAAAATTAGCTGGGCATGGCGGCACACACACCTGTAGTCCCAGCTACTCAAGAGGCTGAGGCAGAAGCATCTCTTGAACCCAGAGATGGAGGTTGCAGTGAGCCGAGATACACCACTGCACTCCAGCCTGGGTGACAGAGCAAGACTGTCTCAAATATAAAAGTATGAAGAATGAGGGAATTCAACAGGCGTGGTGGCGCACACCTGTGGTCCCAGCTCCTCAGGGGGCTGAGGTGGGAGGCTCACTTGAGCCTGCCTGGTTGAGGCTGCAGTGAGCCATGTTCACGCCACTGCACTCCAGCCTGGGTGACAGAGTGAGACCATGTCTCAAAAAAAAAAAAAAATGAAGTTAAAAAATATGGTTGGGGAAAAGGAGGCATCACTAAGAATCCAAACAGCAAACAGAAAGAAAAAGGGGTTGCGTAAGAGCCCAGGATATCCCAGGGGTAAAAACAGAAGCTCTCAAGTTAAAAGGAGTGTGAGTGTGACCTGGAGAGGGAAGGAGCCGCATGTATAGGCGTATGTTCACTGAAGGGAAGAACACGGGGCCTGCGGAAGCTAGATGGCTGGAGACCCGCGTTTCCACGTTTCCGTTCCTGTGCTGGCCCCAGCAGACCAGGCACCATTTCACATCACGATCCCGCTGAGATCAAGGAGACCAGATGTCAGAAAATGCTTTATAAATACAGGTGAGAGATCAATGCAAAATAAAATGTTTACTAAATCGGAGTCATTTTGGAAAAAAATGTTGACGGCTGGTATACTCAACCTGTACTTTAACATCTGTCTAAAGTATTTGTATCGAACACGGGGAGAAAATCCTACTTTAGCATTACCTTTGAAATTAAAGTTTCCAGAGCCTTACGATGAAATTTATGTCAAATTAATTTCTGGGACTCAATGAAGCTTAAAATGAATTCATAATGAGGTACACTTAAGAGGTGTGCAGAGGGCCTTGGAGGGACTGATCAAAGAGGTCCCCTTCCTGCCATTAACTCTAATTTCATGATGATACATTTTATCCGAGCACAACACAGAATCTCAGAGATGATATGCTTTCACAATTACTGTATACGCAGGATGTGCGACCAAATGGAAGTTGACTATTGCTACATTATTATTAGCATTATTATTATTAGTTAATTGGGTATCAACAATGTGCACAATCTTCTATGAGATATAATGAAAAGATGGCTCCTGTGTTGGAGATTTATGTCTTAATTTAAACATACTTATAATTCCAACATAACACACACAGCCTGAGAAAATGATTTTCTTTAAAGTGCAAGATTTCCTAAAAATGTATGGTTCCTAATGAACCAGCTCCCTGCTTCTGATTGAATGTCAACAAAGAGCAGTATTTAAGAGGCTGCACCTTCAGACAAAAGATTTTCTATGCTTCATATTTAAATATTAAAACTCTTAAAAACATATCTTAAATAAATTTAGGAAATTCTTCAGCAAAAAGAAATGTAGAGTGCTGTAAAGATCCTAAAAATGTGTGCCATTTCTTATTCACTTTTCATGCAGTGGACACCTTGATTTCTTGATTACATCTGGGCTGAAAAGCTAAAAATAGAATATATTGTTTGATTTCTTCCAAATCACAGATTCTTAACGAGAGAAATAAGATTTATATTCTTAGGTAGTCTGCCTTCCTGAACAACACACATCCAACAAGAAACAGGCGGATAATATTAACGGCGCTTGTGATCTAAGCAAAGTCTCGTCATTTTTTTCCACCTCCATTTTGAGAAAATGCCAAGCAAAGCCAATTTTACACACCTGAGGACAGAGAAGGGAGGAATCAAGGGACCTTCACACTCCGAACAATAAGTGGTCCCATCCTGAACCAGGCGGGGAAGTGCCCTTGGGCTGTAAGGTGGGGTGTCCACCAGAAATAAGCTCTACAAAGCAAGGTTTTGTTTCCTAGCTACCTTAGATTGGACCAAAAGCACACACTGAACAAGAAACATACAACATTCTCCCTGTGAGGAATGAGACACTTTTTCTTCCAGCATCAACACACTGTCACTGAGCAATTGATATTTTATTAGTCAAGTGGATAATGTGATGTTATTTATATAAATGTTAGAAGTATGGATCCAACATTATTCAATAGTATAAATAATAAAGACAATTCAATAATTATCTGGTCATACTGATAATTCACAAGACAGCTGTAAATCTTGAAAGAAGCTGTACGTCATTTTTGTTGACTGCCAGGAAGCTCATGGTCACGCCTGCGGCGGGTCCTCAAAGCGCCCGTGGGGCTGAGCAGGCTTCAGAGGGCCCGTGGGGCTGCATGGGTCCCTCTGTGAATAACTCTTTTCCATCTCATCTTTCCCGCCTCTGCTTCCCATTGTGCTGATATGTCCATTTATTCTTTCTATGTCTTGTGCTCTGACCTACAACCTAGACTGCATCTTTGGAACATGTCATAATATAAGCCTATATACAATGAGCTAAGTAAATCTTTTTCTTGACTCACAGTCTTACTCCGTCACCCAGGCTAGAAGGCAGTGACACAACCTCGGCTCACTGCAGCCTCAACCTCCTGAGTCAAGCAATCCTCCCACCTCAGCCTCCTGAGTAGCTGGGATTACAGGCCCGTGCCACCAGGGCCAGGTAATTTTTGTATTTTTTGTAGAGAGGGGATTTCTCCAAACAGCCCAGCATCCTGAACTCCCGAGCTCAAGTGATCGCCCTCCTCAGCTTCCCAAAGTGCTGGGACTACAGGCATAAGCCATGGTGCCTGGCCCTAAATCAATTTAGATGCTCACTGTGACATCTTTACCATGGACATGTGCCACATTGCTACATTGTTTATTAACTGGAGGAGCCAGATCTTTGTTTCCATCCCTCAAAGTACACAAAATCTCAATTAATAAGATTTCAGTTAGATATCTATAAAACAGTATCAACTCACTGCATTCACTGCTCAATTAATGCACTGTCATTGCTTGTCAGAGCAGCTTGTCCATGGGTTGGACACCCTCATGTCCGAGAATTCCAGAACATGCACACACATCGCCAAGAGGCTGAGCTAAGTATCATTTTAAAGTCTTCCTAGATTTTGAAAAATGATGGTTCCTTTTACATGTTTGCAAATTAGAACATCATTATTTCTAGGAACCAAAGCATGATGCTGGGAAACAAGCCACAGCTCAATGAAATACACACCACAAAATCAGCAAATCAGGGCATAAAATATTTACAGGCCATCAGCTGAAATGGAGAGCACTGCCTGACCCCCACCCCAGGCCACAGACCCAGGCCCTCCAGCTCCTATCCCAGGGCCTCCAGTTCCTGCCCTAGGCCCTCCACCTCCAGCCCCAGGCCTCCAACTCTCACCCCAGGCCTCCAGATCCCACCCCAGGCCTCCAGCTCCAGCCCCAGGCCCTCTAGCTCCAGCCCCAGGCCCTCTAGCTCCAGCCCCAGGCCCTCCAGCTCCAGTCCCAGGCCCTCCAGCTCCTATCCCAGGGCCTCCAGATCCCACCCCAGGCCTCCAGTTCCCACACCAGGTCCTCCAGCTCTAGCCCCAGGCCTCCAGCTCCCGCCCCAGGCCTCTAGCTCCAGCCCCAGTCCCTCTAGCTCCTATCCCAGGGCCTCCAGTTCACACCCCAGGCCTCTAGCTCCTGCCCCAGGCCCTCCAGCTCCAGCCCCAGGCCTCCAGCTCCTACCCCAGGCCTTCAACTCCTACCCCAGGCCTCCAGCTCCCACCCCAGGCCCTTCAGCTCCCTTCCCAAGGCCTCCAGATCCCACCCCAGGCCCTCCAGCTCCTGCCCCAGGCCCTCCAGCTCTGGACCCAGGCCTCCAACTCTCATGCCAGGCCCTCCTTCTGTCACCCCAGGCCACAGTCCCAGGCCATCCAGCTCCTGCCCCAGGCCTCCTTCTCCTACCTCAGGGTCTCCAGCTCCCACCCAGGCCTCCTGCTCCCACCCCAGGGCCTCCTGCTCCCAGCCCAGAATCTCTAGCTCCCACCCCAGGGCCTTCAGCTCCCACCCCAGGCCTCCAGCCCCTGCCCCAGGCCCTCTTATTGCCCAGCTGGTCCTTGGAACTGGTGTGAAGAGCAGCCTCATTTGTAACCATTTGACTAGGGAAACAAAGACTGATATTTGCTCAAAAACACCTTTACAACAAAAGTCAGTAAAAATATGTTTTCAAAACAATCCTGCAATCATAATAGACAGCCACACTGCCAAAAAAATGTCTTCCAACACATCCACATCTTCAGGGTTTGGGGTTTTTCAACCAGTGACAGACACAGCTATAGCTGCCCTCTGTCCAAAGTCATTTCCACCCACGGCACGTGAAGGGGGAGAGTGCAGAGAGAGGCTCTCCTGTTCCGAGGCCCTGCACCCACTCCCGCGGCTGCCTCTGCCCTCCCAAGAACCAGGCCCACCGCCCTCCCAGCAGAGCAGCGACCAGAGCGGCTCAGAGCAGGACACAGCTCAGAGGGAAGCCTGGCCAGGAACAGAGCCCGTGGGACTCCATGAGGGCTCCTGTGGTTTCTGAAATTCTTTCACCAAAGATTCCAAAATCACGGCTCAGGAAACCATGCATTAAAATTCAAAAATCTCCACAGACTTGGCTCCTGAGCCACCAGATTTACCAGTAACATCTCAGCACAAAACAGGCAGAGATTTGATAATGTGGAAGAAGGAAAAGAATATGGGATTTATCCTGGCCAAGAGCAGTTGCCCAGGGCCAAGGACACAGTGCATGTGGGGGCCAGGCCTCGAGGCAGCCCCGCTGCTCCACATCCCTCTCATCCGACTCTCCAAATCCCCTGCCAAGCACTTCCCTCCACTCTGGGGCCACGGAAATGCATGTCTGTGCACACATAGCTGGGCCAGGAGCTTCCCTTCTGCACCATCCACGATGCCTGCCTCACCTGCCTGGCGGCCACAGCTGTTCTCAGGCCTTCCAGGGCCTGCATGTGTGCAAACTCCACCTTTCCCCAGGCGAGGAGTCTGGAACAGCCTAAACTGAGAGTTCCGTCATGGGCCACTGCATGGCTGCAGAGCGTGCACTGTCCTCCCCACCGGGAGCGGGGGTCAAGGAGGCTCTGCCCAGCCCAGGACACCCGGGAAACATGCCCCTGGGCTGCTCCCGCTTCTGCTGGCACCGTGGGCTGTGAGCTGGGCCATGTGCCCAGCGTGTACTGTGGGGTCAGGTGTCTCTGCTGCAGGGCTCCGCTCAGCCTGAGGCTCTTCCTCAGTGCTCCTCCATCTCCCCTCCACCCTTGACCTTCACCATGGCCGGGCAACCCCCACTCCCACCCCTGCTCACAGGGACCCCCATCAGGAAAGCTTTCAGTGTCTAATTTCATTTTGGCATCTTCTTCCCAGATGACCCAAAAACCACAGATGGGGAAAAACTTCATCTTCATTTTCACCAACCTCAAACTGAGATTTTGAATGTCTTTGACTACAACAGCGGGCAATGCACCGCAGTGGTGTTGCAGGACCTGCGCCCTCAGCAGAGGGAAGTCACAGGCCTCTCCCTCCCACCTGAGATGTTTGTGCCACGGCTTCCAGTTCAGTGGCCGCAAGACTCACGGCTGGGTGTTGTCATATAATGCAACCATTAAAAGCACGTGTGTTGCTCTGTCAAGTTTTTAAACTATCATACTAATTGTATTTCAATCTGATTCCTTGGTAGTTCTGTGTATTTCATTTTGTGCATTTTTAAATTCTTCTGGCAGGGGTGGATAGGCCTCGACAGGCTCCCAAAGAGTTCCCCACCCGTGAAGGTCAGGAACCTGACGTCCCGCCAGCCACGTTCACATCCCAGCTCCACAAAGAGCCGGCCCGAGGGTAAAACTGTTTAAAACAGCCTCCACCGGAGAATATGGCAAGAAGTCAGAAAGGTTTATTCTCTTTATTCTTCTGGAGCTGGGCCCTAAGGACCACGGCAAACGCCAGCCCTGTGCTGCCTGCCCAGGCTCATTCTTCTCCAGCTGGGAGGGGTGCAGGCCAGGCCCCCCTCCCGCTGGTCCCTGGACATCCCCACCAGGTGTGGCTTGCAGGAGCCAGCCGCCGCGGAGCTCAGGCCTCCACTCCGTGTAAGCCGGCCAGCTCGTCAAAGGACATCATTTTTCAATTCACAGAAAGCTGCCATTTTCCTGCTTCAGGTTTCCCCGAACTCCACGGCAGGAGGAAAGCCGAGCTCCCGTAAGAGCACCCGCCTTGGAAGCACCTGGCTTCCCTGTCCCGGGGCTGCACGCTGCTCCTGCATCCTCCCTCGCATTTGACCAGCGATGCTCACAGGCGTCCAGTCCTCCTGCCAGGGCCACCCCGCGCTGGCACGGGCCCCTGGTGGAGGGCACAGACTCCAAAAGCCATTCCAAGCCAAACCTCAGCGTGGTCCAGGCTCCTGCAGATGCGGCGCGCACACAACTGCGCGTGCCTCCTCCCCGCGCGAGTCGCCCAGCAGCCTGTTGTGCCTTTGCCTGAGGTCGGTGCAGTCTGCACCCTCCCCGCGGCTTCCTGTCGGTGCCAAGCTCCCCGCTGCGCCTCTGCGGGTCTCTCTGAGCGTCAGTGCAGCAGCTCCAGGTAACCACCTGCATCCGTTTTGTGTTCCGTTTGCTCCTGACAGCCACATCTTGGAATTGTTTCCTGAGTGTTTATCACCACACGGCGGCGAGCAGGCAACTGCAAACCCAGGCGACCTCGCAGCTTCGCATCAGCGTTTCCCCTCATTCATCGAAGATTTCTAAACTGATATGTGCAGAATATTAGTGATCTCTGCAGACTAGCTGCCAAAACCCAACACATTCTGCTTAAGAGTGCAAGCACAGAACCACAACGTGTAAAATCGGTTTGTTCCAAGGCTCTGTGTTGAAAACGAGTCGTTATTCATTACACACCTGTTCTGACTGTATGAAAACAAGAGGCAGGACTTGGCAGGGAGAGGCTGGCTTCACATGAGCTATGTGAGAGCAGCGTCCTCACAGCACAGCGTGGACCCTGGAGTTCCGACGCATGTCAGAGCTAAAGGTGCACCTTGAAGACAAAACTGCTGTGGCCTTGAAGGAAGACATGAAGAGGAAGATGCAGTGACCTTCAGGCCCTCTCAAGGTCACAGAATAATCTCCCTTGGCTTTGCCACAGGCTCAGAGCCGTGCACCCTGGGACTGCAGAATCTCTGAGCTTGAATGTACAGCTCAGGTGTGGCACCCAGACCGTCCAGCCATGCGGTCTTCAAGGCCACCCCACCTGTCTCAGCCTCCGGGTGGCCGCAGGGATCAGCTGTTGCAAGGCAGTGGGGCCAGGCTCCATGGTGCCAGCCTCCTGGGTGGCTGCTCTTGGCCTGTGTGCCTTGTGGCCAGCAGGGCTCAGTGAGACGTCCTCAGTGAGCCTGCGACCATCCGCTCTGGAGGAATTCCAGGGCAAATGCAAATCCTCCATGTCCCTGAGTCTCTATTTCCTCGTTTGCCAAGTGGGACGATATTCCTGGCCTTACAGGGATGCCAGATTATTCAGGGAGATGGTGTATGGAAGCGTTAGGTGGGCACCAAGCACTCGGCACACGGAGTCATGGAGCCACAGGGGCTGCCCGAGCCCTTTTCTTTGCCAATGTGTGTGTGGTGCTCTTCTCTACCTCCTCTGTATCACAGAAATGCAAATCCTGGCTCCTCACTCTCACCCACATGACAAGGAGGGGGCACGCACAGAAGGCTCAACGTTCACCCTGCCCTGGTCCAGCCATGGCTGCAGCACACTCTGGTACCCTGCACCAGCGCAACCCTCACACCCTAACCCCCACTTGGCAGGTAGCACCACTGCGGCCCCTCACCTGTCCTGAGCCTCAGAGGCAGCCAGGTTGAGGGCCACCTCAACCACAGGGTGGGTCTCCAAGGCAACTTGAGTAATCATCACCACCTGGTCTATGGAGCATCTATGAGCCAAACACACTATTAAAATTATACATCTTATCAAACTCAGCAGAACAGGAATTACTATCTTCATTTTATAGATAAGAGAACAAAGGCTTGAAGAGCCGCAGTGGCTGGCCCCAAATCATAAAAGTGCTAGGTTGGTGGGAAAGTCAACATTTGAACCCAGGTCCACTTGAACTCAAAACTCTTGGCCTTTTCCTTCTGCCATTTGCTGTGCAAGCTCAGTCTGTAGGAGATGAATCAGAGTAGGCTGATTCAGGGCAGGCTGGCCAGTCAGCAGAGCACAGGGGTGAAAGCGTGGGGTCGCTCTAGACAGGTGATGGATAAATGATAGATGACAGATCAATAGATACATGACAGATAGATGACTGATGGATGCAATGGATAGATGACAAATGGATGGATAGATGATAGATGGATAAATGATAGATAGATAGATAGATAGATAGATAATAGGTAGATAGATGATAGATAAATAGTTTATAGATAATGGATTGATAGGTAGATGATAGCTAGACAGGTAGATAGATGATAGATTGATAGATCGATAGATGATAGATGGATACATACTTGATAGTTACTAAATAGTCGAGAGATGATAAATTGAAGGATGGACGATAGATAGACATCATTTTCACTTTTATTAATCTTAGTTTGTTTTCATCTTATACATTCAGGTGTACATCACTCCCCAGCCTCCTGGTATATGGCCCAAGCCTTCTCTGTAAAGTGGGTAATCCTAATGCCACCATTTGCACGAACCACAGTCAAAATGCATTTCTTATGATTCTCATTTTTGGTTTCTCTTAAAGTGGACAAAGATTTTAAAAACATTTTCAAAGCAATAAAAAAGCAGAGTCCATTCATACTTGCATCATTTTTCAAACCTTTCACTACTGCCTTGCCAAACCTGATGGAACAGTAATTATTTTTAGCAACTTTTTTTTTAGTCTTTTCTAAACTTTCATCTAAGTTTTCATAGAAATAAAAATTTCCCTTATTCCCTTACTCATATTTCATCAGTGTGGATGCTATTTAATTAAATTATGGAGTTATAGAACCATGCAAGATTGGAAGCAATCCCCTCAGTCCTGTAAGTGCAGAAGGGCAAGACAGGGCAGAGGGCTGGCAGCTGCCAGTGACAGGGAGCCACAGCAGGCTGAGGGTGAGTGTGGACCCCAATCAGCTGCCAAAGGAGGGTCCTGGGTGTGTGGGCTCCATGTACCCTGTGGCTCCCCAGCCGTCCCCCAGCGCCTCCAGGTTGACACATACCTCTTTACAGTCCTTGGCTCATGGCCCCCAACCCAGTGTGAGTTAAAACCAGCAGGGTGACTGGTGGTCAGAGGTCTGGGGGCACACATGACAGAGCGTACGGGGCGTCAGGCTCCGGAGAAGAGGCCAGTCCCCTGCAGCCGGCACACACCCAGGGGGAGCTGCACAGTCATCTCAAAAACACCCCCTCATCTTCATCGTCTCCACTTCAGGAAATAAGAAACCGTCATCAGCAATGTACAATACAGCATTTCTGTTTATCTTTTTTTTTTTGAGACAGAATCTCACTCTGTCTCCCAGGCTGGAGTGTAGTGGCACCATCTCGGCTCACTGCAGCCTGGACCTTGCAGGGCTCAGGTGATCCTCCCATGTCAACCTCCAGAGTAGCTGGGACCACAGGCATGCATCACCACACCTGGATAATTTTGGGGCTTGGTGTTTTTTGTTTTTTGTTTTTGTTTTTGGTAGAGGTTTTTTGCCATGATGCCAGGCTGATCTCAAACTCCTGGGCTCAAGCAATCCCTCTTAACATTCCTTTAAAGATTCTTTTTAATTTTAAGATTCACCCTTGAGGAAGCAGGATTTAATTCACTGGAAAATGTAACCTCAGTGGAGTACCCATCACCATCCCCAACAGTTTGGGCTCTATGAACAAGTGTCACAATGTTTCTTAGTTTCTCCTAGACACAGGCAGAAGGTATATCGATACTATGTGAAGTACAGGAAAATTAAGTGATTTGTCCAAGATTGAGTCAAGGAGCGTCAAGGTCTGTTCACTTCAAATCAAGCTCCTCATTCACTGCAACTCCATGTGAATGAAAATAAAGATGAGAATAAGATCCAAATCCAATCTCAAAATATGGCCTCTTGTACATCTTCTGGGATGAGGCAGTCATCCCATTCTAGACCTCTTAATCAATGACACTGTCATTACAAACTTCAAAACTACTTCCAAATCCCAAAGAAACCATTGTTTGTTGACCTGATTAGGATTAACTTCATGCAACCAGCAATTGTACAAAGTAGCGGCATCATCTGAACCCCGCCAAGGAACGGGCATTTTCTCTCTAACACAATAGCTTGATGCTTGCATTGTAGGTGATGAGAGCAAAACTAAGCTAGAACTGAGCCACGCATCCCTCTTTTATCTTCCCATGCATGACAGAGCGATGACTCTTCCACTGTGCTCCAACCAGTCACCTAAACAAAACTCTTTCAACCTCAAAAGTGCTCACCAGGAGGAAGTAAAATCCCTTCACCCCAGGATGGTGGAGGAGTTGAAGGGAACTAGGAAGGTGTGTTACATTCCTGCACCCATCCCCCTCCAACCCCCCCAGGTAGCCTCCCTCCCAGTGAGAGGATTCCAGATGCATTCACCTGGCCAGCTGTCTATCAAGTCATTCCCAAACTAACGGTTTTGTTATATTAGACTATAACCTCAATCCAGACAAGAGAGAGCTTCAACCTGTGTTTTCTAAAACCACGTACACGATGCCATATGGTCTAAACTATGTCTGCTTGATAAAAAACGGTTGCTGATTTGAGGGGTGACTCTGACGCCCATAACAAAAATGCATTTCCAAAATCATGCATCATCGAGTTAACGTCTGGCCTTACACGAATAGGAGGTCCCCAGGAAACCAGACCAAATGTAGACAAAGGAATTCTTGAGTCAATTTAGTTTAATTATGACTTGAAACCTACTATGGATTCTGCTCGGTTAATAAATGATCCTGGTTAATGAATGATGCTGGTTAAATTGTAGCTCTTTCACCGACCACTTTCTTTATTGCAAACTTCTCAAAAAATTGGCTAAGTGGAGTTAATAGAGAACACGTGTATGAACGGAATTCATAAAAAGGGTCACTCACACATGTGCAAACACACGTGTGCACACACACTCATGTACACACCCACACAGGTACACACTCACACGCACACACACAGACATGCACACATTCACACACACGCACTCATACACACATGCACACACAAAGCACGAGCATGCACACATAGACACACACACACACGTGCACACACATGAAGCACGAGCATGCACACATAGACACACGCACACATATACACGTGCACACACAAGCATGAGCATACACACATAGTCACACACACGCATATACACGTGCACACACATCAAGCACAAGCATGCACACATAGACACATGCATGCATACACACATGCACACACATACAAATGGGGAAGCAGAGGGTCATCAGTTAGGGTGGGTGGATTCAAAAAGTTTTTTCTGCAGAAAAATGTAAATTTAACCACTCACTCATTCATGATTTTAACGGTTCTCAGCACATCAGACACTCCGCAATGATTCTGATGACTCCTAGCTCTGCATCCTCAGCCTTGACCTCGCCCCACTCATCTCTTGCCTGAGGAACAGCCCTGGATGCCTTCAGGCTCCACATTCCAAGAATCCCACATCGTGTCCACTCCCCGACACGCCATGGCCCCCCAGCAGCCGCAGAAGTCTGTCTGTCCCCCTGAGGCCGTCCCTTCCGTCGCCCCTCCCTGTCTGATGGAGGATTCCCTGCTCCCTGCATCCTCAGCACAGAAACATGTGTGAGCGCTGCCATCGTAAAACAACTGGAAACCACAAAGTGGGGGAGGCTGAGTCAGAATCTTTCTGCCCCCTCGTGTCCCTTAACCACAAGCCTCCAACCCTAGAGCCCTCCCAGTCCTATTCCTCTCCCCACAGTTCTCAGGACTCTGTCTCCAGGGAAGTCTCGCCATCCTCATCTTCCCAACCTCCCAGAGCAGATGCTGAAGGTCTCACCATCTCTCCACTCACTCTCAAGCCAGAAATCCCTTGAATTTAAGCCTCAGCCCAGTTGTCTCCTTGCTGTCTCTTTCAGTGACGTCATTCATTCCAGCAGCGTCAGTACCACCCGATGGCTGACTGCATTCACATCCATCTTTGCAGCAGGCTCCAACACCCCACCTTCATGCCCCCCAGGCGCAGGTATCATAAGGCATCCCTAACAGACATCATTGTCATGTGTTGCCTGTAAATCTCTTGGAAGGAGTTGCCCAAGCTAAATATTTGAAGACAGTTTGATAATTCCCTGTCCCTGATGCCCTTCCCCAAATCATCTGATGAAGGCATCCTGCCAGTTCTGACTCCACTCTCATTTTACCTCTCCCTCCATCACCCACAGCTCCCGTCACCTCCCATCACGTTATCAGGAATCCTCTGACTCAATGCCATGCACCATGTCAATCTAACCTGTCCATAGACACAAAAAGTCAAGCACAAGTCTGATCAGATCACTCCTTCATACTCTCCGCTGCCCTTGGGTTGAGCTCCAAGCCCTTCCACGTGGTGCAGGTCTGGCATTGTGACCTCCCAGTCTCATCTGGGACACCCCCTGCCTTGAACTTAGCATCTCATCCAGAGCAAACCACGGCGGCCACCTGTGGGCTGTGGACACCCCCTGCCTTGAACTTGGCATCTCATCCAGAGCAAACCACGGCAGCCACCTGTGGGCTGTAGACACCCCCTGCCTTGAACTTGGCATCTCATCCAGAGCAAACCACGGCGGCCACCTGTGGGCTGTGGACACCCCCTGCCTTGAACTTGGCATCTCATCCAGAGCAAACCACGGCGGCCACCTGTGGGCTGTGGACACCCCCTGCCTTGAACTTGGCATCTCATCCAGAGCAAACCACGGCGGCCACCTGTGGGCTGTGGACACCCCCTGCCTTGAACTTGGCATCTCATCCAGAGCAAACCACGGCGGCCACCTGTGGGCTGTGGACACCCCCTGCCTTGAACTTGGCATCTCATCCAGAGCAAACCACAGCCACCTGTGGGCTGTGGACACCCCCTGCCTTGAACTTGGCATCTCATCCAGAGCAAACCACGGCGGCCACCTGTGGGCTGTGGGCACCCCCTGCCTTGAACTTGGCATCTCATCCAGAGCAAACCACGGCGGCCACCTGTGGGCTGTGGACACCCCCTGCCTTGAACTTAGCATCTCATCCAAAGCAAACCACGGCGGCCACCTGTGGGCTGTGGGCACCCCCTTTCACTCCAGCCTCCCCACTCAGCCCATGCCTTTCATGGTCTTCAGGGCTCATCCAGGAGAGCACCTCTTCCAGAAAACGCCATCCGGTCTCCCTTTCCATCCCGGACTCCACCCACACCCACACCTGTCACTGTCTTGCCAGTGACACAAAACTGCTGTTACAGACATATGCACCTACCAGTCTCTAGACTTTGAACTCTTTAGGGATAAAAACCATGTTTTCTTTGTCATTCTTGCCCACAGCTGCATGCCTGATGCATAGTAGTTGTTGATGAATGTTTCCGGAATAAACAGATGAGGACAGAATGAATGAATGAATGAATGGGCTGGTAGAGTTCCAGGATGTGTAAAGGTAGCTACCTCCAGCCACTTTTTTTGACTGGTAAAACATCTTCACAAGACTCCGTGTTCTGTGGGTTTCGCATGCAGGGTTGGGTCACCTTAGCAAAGGGGTTTCTGCATGGCAGAGTCACCCGTCAGCAGAGGGAAGGTGCTTGACAGATGGCAAGTAGTAAAGGACCCCACAGACGAAGCTCCCGAACAAAGCGAGTTTGGGAGTGAGACGAACCGGGGCCCTTCAGTGCGAGGACAGCAGGGGAAAGCCCGCAACTCTCAAAGGGTTTGTGCCACGGATGGCCTTGGGGTGATCAGCACCCAGGTCCTCAGCTTCCACTCTGCTCCTGCCTCATGCCGGTCGGCTTGAGAACATGCCTGTGATGGTGAATCCCCCGCCTACCCTCCCCTCCGAGTCTGGCACACGCTGGCTCTGGGTGACAGCCGGCTTCAGGCAGCAGTGGGAGAATGGTGACAGTGCCACCAGATCCGCAGACCTGAGCGCCACGGGGGCTCGTGACAATGAGCTTTTACAAGACAAATGTTGCATCCAACAAGGTGGAGGGAGCACCTACCTGAGTCCTGGGCTGATCAATCATCAGAATCCTTTTGGTGATAGACCACCACGTGATCATTGGCGTGTAACTCAGAAGGAGATCAAAGCATTGAGTGCTGTTTATACAATGAATTTCCTTCCATTTCTATTCACTTATATTTCTCAGTATTTACATCTATAAACACAGAAAACAGGAGTAGGTTTGCAGATAAACACTATCCTATTCTAGCAATGAGGAATATTTATCCACAAATATATAACTAAGTAGGAGGGAAAAGCTGTATCCATCCCATTAATAAATATTCTTCTGATCATGTTTAATAATTATTAAGATTATTAATAATTATTGATCAAATTTTATAATCTCTTTATTTTTGATTAACTATGCACTAATGATAATTATATTAATACCAGAAAAAAATTAGAGCCTTAAGGACATAAAACTTTTACGATTATTTTAATTTTAGCTACATGCATATTTTTCTGGCAGAGAAGTGTAAGATAATGGACAACAAACTTCAAACATACTATCTACATAGCACTGGGGTACATTTCTACTGGGGAGACAAACAGAAATACATGTTTAAAAGGAAAAAACAATATTAACCTTCCAGCTGTGGAGAGGAGCCTGAGTATGTATTTTTCAGTGGACAATGGCTAGCATGTATCAAATTACTATAGTATTTAGATTCCATATGATAGATTTTAAAGGTATTATAGAAGTTTAACTTTAAAAGATCAATATGTATCTCAATATAATGGGAATTATATCTTTGCAAGTATTTAAACACAGTGGAAAAAACTTAGATGTCAATTTAGAAATGTGTAACGTTTCACGATGTTGAAACGTGGACATAGTAATTTCACAATGTTCTTGAAGAGCACCCAAGAAAAACAGTCCAAGGACCGACCACCCCATGCAGCCACAAGCCATGGGTGTCCATCTGCCCACTCTAGGCAGACTCTAGGTCCCGGGACATTGAAACACGAGTAGGCACTCCCTGCCCTGCAGGAACATGGGGCCAGGCAGAGGGCGGCAGAGAAGTCAACAATTAACCCGTAAACACAGCGTTCAGTCAGGTCTCTCTGGGAACAGAATGTGGGTGTCAGAGTCATAGGGGAAAGACGCCATGGAGACAGTGTCTTGAGTTCTGTCATAAAGTGAGTCCATCGTCCCTAGACGGAGGCTGCGATTTCCACCAGAGAGTAGCTCACACCCAGGGCCCAAGAGGAGGAGCCGCAGGGCATGTCAGGGCTTCTGGGCTGGGGCAGAGTGGAGGCCAAAGGCAGCAAGAAAGGGATCAGAGAGGCCTCGGGCAAGAGCCTCGGATGCCACAGTGAAAGCTAAGCACCTGCCCCTGAGGGACGGCGGCCTAATGTGGGCGAGGCAAGGGTGACAGGGAAGCAAGAGTAGCCAACGACCCAGAGCAGGGGCAGATGAAACCATCACTTACCGTCCTCCCTGTGGCCGCCCTTCAGAATCCTCACACGGATGAACTCTTGCAACCTTCACCGTGATCCTATAAGGTAGGAACAACTATCTGTGAACCACTTCTGACAGACGGCCGGTCGAGGCACTAACCCAGAGCCGCACAGCTGGTAAAAGCTGGTGCCGTGACAGTCACAGCTGCCACGCTCAGGTGTGCAGCCCCACCACCCCCCCCCCCCGCCCCCTGCCCCTGGGCAGTCTTAGTCCAGTGCCACAGTTGTCTGTTGTCCAAACATCGTGCCTACCTGGGGACAGGGCCTGTAAAACATATCTGGACAAAGCATGAGAGCCAAACCAAACATCTGCAAGCCAGCATTTTCGCCTCACCCTCCGTCAGAGCTCAGGGCCCAAAAGGGTCACTTACGTGAAAAGTGTTGGGTGGGTGACGAGGTGGAGCGAGGGATCAGGGGTCAATCCGGATCCTAATTCAGCATCTGAGTGGCTGGAAGTTCAACTCACCGAGCCGGGGTATTAGGATAAAGACTGAGCTTCTAGAACAGAGGCCCCCAAACGAGGAGCTCCCAGAGGCTAGCGGTTCACACCATCCACAAGTGACAGGCAAGACTGCAGGTGGGCCGGGCCCGCTCACCACCTTCTGGCTTTGGTCCCAGGTCCTGTCTTCGTCTTCGTGGTTGAAGCTGTTGCAGATGCCTCCTTTCCACCCTGGGGAGGGGTGAAAATCCAGGGCCCTGGATGCCGTTTGCTCCGGGGAGGGAGAATTTTCATGTGGCATTTTCATGCGTCTCCCTGGCGGAAACTGATCCCCACAGCTGCACCTGAGCCACAGCGCGGGGCTTCGCTCCTGGCTCCATGCTCATGTTCTGAGGAAGGACAGGAACCCACAGGGACACCGGCGTCGGCCCAGGAAATCCGGGAGGAGGAGCAGGTTTCCTGGAATTGGAAGCAGCCGGTGAGGAAGATGCTGGAGACGCCCTGAGCCGGCGGCTGAGACACGGAGCTGAGGCCGAGGGGACCGGCTCGGACCGCCTGGGCCATCACCACAGGTTAGCAAAGACGCAAGAGGGCGAGAAGCCACCGGGTCGCGCACCTGGTACCGCGCACAGTAAGAAAGGAAGGCAAGTGCGCTGAGTCCCAGGAGGGAGGGCGGCCCTCCCCTGCGCTGCTGAGGCTCGTTTCTTTCAACGTGTCCCTGGCTCTGTGCTGTATCGTGCGTTTCAGTGTGCATGAAATATCTTGTGCAATCATTTACGTGAAATTAGAGCTAGTAGGAAAATGTATCGTCGGGCGTGGAAGAGCGCACTGCACCTTCCTTTTACTTGTGCGCACCTGAGGATTGTCTAAAATCCAGGCCTCACGGGACTCCCAGAGCCCGTGCTCGTCACAGCTGCTGGCTACGGAAACAGCCTGCGAAGTCGGCTTCACCGCCAGCCAGCCGAGCCCAGCCAGTTTCCACGAGCAGGGGAGAGCAAACCCGGAGGCCACTGTGGAAAGCAGCCTGGCTGCCCTCGGGAAGCCACACGCGGAGCCACCGCGGCCCAGCACTCCCAACCCTCCCACCCCTAGGTGTGTGCCCAGGTCAAAGGAAGACTTGCCACCCAAAGGCCTGCACGGGAAAGCTCACAGCAGCATTCTCCAAACAGCCAAAACGCGGAAGCAACCCCGATGTGCGTGGGCTGGTGAATGCAGGCCCAGCTCGGAGTGCGCACAGCCCGGAACAGCACTCAGCCAAGAAAAGACCCACAGCCCGGAACAGCATTCAGCCAAGAAAAGACCCACAGCCCGGAACAGCATTCAGCCAAGAAAAGACCCACAGCCGGGAACAGCATTCAGCCAAGAAAAGACCCACAGCCCGGAACAGCATTCAGCCAAGAAAAGACCCACAGCCCGGAACAGCATTCAGCCAGGAAAAGACCCACAGCCCGGAACAGCATTCAGCCAAGAAAAGAAAAGGTGGCCTGGGGCGCTCTGCACCGCGGGTGAGCCGTGAGAACACGGTGCTCCGGGAGAGAAGCCAGCACAAAACGCTGCCTCGGGTGCGACTCCATTTACATGACGCCCAGAGCCTGTAAATCCGTGAGACAGACATCGAGGAGCGGCTTCCCAGGTCTGGAAGCAGGGAGGGGAGTGAGTGACTGCTGAGGGGTGCAGGTTTCCTGTGGAGCGATGAGAAGGTTCTAGAATGAGATGGTGGTGATGGTTGCTCCACGCTGCAATGGGGGCAGCTGAGGGAAAGGAGGTGGGATCGGGGCTCGGCCAGCTGTCGCCCTCTCTCGTGTTTTTTCATGGTCCTTCAGGAATGGGAGCACGGGCAGGGTGAGGACAGGACTCTGGCAATCAAAGGTGGGAGCAGGGTGCAGGCACCCAACTCCGAGGGTCTGCAGACACGAAAGGGCAGCGGGCAGCTTTCATCTGGGCCATCTCCAAAAGCAAAAATGAGATCTCATTAACACAATGAAAGCAACGCCCTGAGAGCATTTAGCTTCACTAAAACCGGAAATTGCCAGGCGCGGTGGCTCACACCTGTAATCCCAGCCCTTTGGTAGCCTGAGGCGGGCGATTCACTTGAGGTCAGAAGTTCGAGACCGGCCTGGCCAACATGGTGAAACCCCTTCTCTACTAAAAATACAAAACTTTGTCAGGTGTGATGGCTCACGGCTATAGTCCCAGCTACTCAGGAGGCTGAGACAAGAAAAATCACTTGAACCTGGGAGGCACAGGTTACAGTGAGCCAAGAACGTGCCACTGCACTCCAGCCTGGGCAAAACAGCAAGACTCCGTCACAAAAAAAAAAAAAAAAAAGAGAGAGAAAGAAGAAAGAAAGAAAAAGATTTCTAGCTGTCAAACACACAAAAGGTGTTTCTGCTACAAGAATTTGTTAAAAGCTTCACATCCTCTTCTTCATACCCCTGTGGGAGCAAAACTATCCAAAAACACAGAAGTGACATCAAGATATGCCACCTTATTTCTTGCACCTGTCTGCAGAGGCCTGGGGTGACTCAAATCCGCCGCTGCTGTGTGATCTGGGACACTTCAGGATGTGGGCACCGTGGGGAACCAGCTTGGTGCCCATCTTGGAGGTGTCATTCTGAGAACCTGGAAGCAGCTCTTGACCGAGTCACACTCAAGAGCCACGGCTTTGTTAGGCATTGCCACATTTTCCAGTGAGTTCCGTGCTCAGGTATGAAGCCGGGTGAGCAGGGGCTCTGAGGCCACTGGTTCCCAAGATGGGCGGAGCCTGCGCAGCAAATGCTCAGAGCCTGTCGGCCCCTGGAGGGGGGATAGTTGGCCCTGGAAACCAACCTTACGCCACACTGAGCCAGGAACTTGTCCTCCACGTCACAGCTCTTGCTACTGTGTGTTTCCGCTGGAGCTCTCCGATCATGCTTCTTAATAAAAGGCAGGGGGTTGAAAATGACGCCAGAGCCAGGCAAATTTAGTCCAGCAGAAGGTGCTCACTTTTGCTACTGGTTAAGTCGTAGAAAGGAAGAGGGCAAAACTCAGATAAATCATCTCCGAAGATGCTCCTGAGAAAATCCATGCTTTGTTTGGATTGCTGCTGCTTGTACAGCACGGGATGAGCCTGTCGTGATTACCAGAAAGCAGAGACGTGGGCCACAGAAGCAATGGCTGCCTGCTGATGACGAATACAGCTGGAGAGAGTGTGACGTGGTCTGTCCACCCCTCATTAGGTGAGCAACCACAGAAAACGCATTTTCATCCCCCAGGCTTCTGTATACTCTCGTGTGGAATAACAACTCTATTGCTCCGGTCTGCATGTTGGTGACGCCCCAGAATCCCAATGTGACAGCCTCGTACCTGAAGTGACAGTGTTCAGGGTCGTGGCTTTGAGGAGTGATTAAATCATGAGGGCTGCACCGTCGTGAATGGGATTTGTGCCCTTATAAAAGAGGCTGGAGCATGTTCCTGTGCCCCCTTTGGCCACGTGAGGACACCTTGAAAGGCCACTCACGAGGAACAGTCCAGGCACTGAATCCACTGGCGCCTCCAGAACTGTGAGCAATAACATTGTGTTGTTTATAAATTACTCAGTCTCCAGTACTTTGTTCCTGCAGCCAGAACAGGCTAAGGCCTCTGTCCGTGTTCCCAGGGAAGCCTCCACAGGGCATTCACTGCTCAGGATACTCCGAGCAAAAGGTTTGGTGATCCAGCGCGGTGACGCGCGCCCACTGTGTGACTTCCAGAGATCACCGTGGCATTCGTAAACTAGGAACCCCGCGGATCTTTAACCGTATTAAACGTTTCCTAAACCTACACGCATATTGGCCATCCATAAATCTTTGGAGGAACGTCTATGTAAATCCTTTGCCCGTGTGTAAAGTTGGGTTATTTGGTTTTTATTACTGAGTTGTGAGAGTCCTTTTGTAATATTTTTATTACTGAGTTGTGAGAGTCCTTTACATATTCTGAATTTAGGTCCCTATGATTTGCAAATACTCTTTCCATTCTTTGAGTTGCCTTTTCACTCTCTTGATGGTATTGTTTCAGCACAAAATCTTTCATTTTGATGAAGTCTAATTTATCTATTTTTTCCTTTTGTTCCTTGTGTTTTCCATGTGCTAAGAAACCATTGACTAACTCAAGGTCATAACTCGTATTTGCTCCTGTGTTTTCTTCTAAGAGTTTTAGAGTTTTGGTCTCACACGTAGGTCTGTGATCCATTGTAAGTTAATGTGTGTGTATGTGTGAGGTAGGAGTCTGAGTTCATTCTCTTTATGTGGATATTCAGTTGTCCCAGCAGAATTTGTAGAAATGGTCAGTTGAATTTTCTTGGCACTCTTGTCAAAAATCAATTGACCATATATACAAGGGTTTATTGGGGGCTCTAAATTTTATCCCATTGGTCCAAGTCTTCCCTATGCCAGAGCCGTGCTGCCATGAGGACTGTACTTCCTAGAACATTTTGAAATCAGGAAGAGCAACCCTTCAATTTTGTTCTTCTTTTTCAAGCTGATTTTGGCTCTTCTAAGTCTCTTTCTTTTCCATATGAATTTGAGCATTGACATGTGAGTATCTCTAAAGAAGCACAGGGATTTCGATTTCCTGGAATTCTTGGTCTTCTTTAACATGGCACCAGTTATCAGCAGGCAGGTGCTGAGAATGTGCAGAGCAGTGGGTAGAAAGACCGTGATAGAGAGGAGGGGAGCGGAGACGTCGGGGGATACCAAGGTCAGTTACATGATGGTCACCGTCACTTTAGCAAATAGTGGCAATGTGGGATTTTGCTGTTTCTAAAACTCCTTTATTTATCCTATAACTCCTTCATCCTTTAAACTAGACCTCAGCCCCCATACCTCAGAAAAAGGAGGCCACAGGATAAATGGAAAAAGAATCAAAAATGACTCAGCAGCCAGGTGTCATGGCTCACGCCTGTAATCCCAGCGCTCTGGGGGGCCAAGGCAGGCAGATCACTTGAGGCCCAGAGTTGGAGACCAGTCTGGGCAACATGGCAAAACCACTTCTCTACAAAAGGCATTAAAATTAGCCAGGCGTGGTGGTGCACACCTGTGGTCCCATCTACTCAGGAGGCTGAGGCGAGAGGATGGGTTGAGTCCGGGAGGCGGAACCTGTAATGAGCCAACATCGTGCCACTGCATTCCACCCTGGGCGATAGAGCGAGACTCTGTCAAAAATAAAAAAAAAGACTCAGCAATAAAAAGGAGCAAGCAGTGACATGCGTGACCACAAAGGTGACTCTCTAAAGCATGTAGCACAAAAGCCAGACACAAGGCTGCACACGTGATTCCACATACATGATATGTACGTACAGGCGACACCGGCTGACAACAACAGGAGGGAGACATGGGGAAGGAAGGTTACGTGTCAACCTGACAGACACAGTGAAAGAATACAAACGATACACAGATTTCTGCTTTATTTTGTATAGCCGTGAGCTAAAGCCTTAACATAATAACCTAACTCATTGTTATTAATTCCATTTCTGTTTCTTATAAATGTTCACGAGGGGAATCACTGTTCATAGAATCCCTGTTCAAAAGAGCGGAACCATGCTGCTTAGATGATGCCAGAAACGGTCTCCTGTGGTCACGGATGTCCAGGGAAGCAGAAGCTGGGAAGAAAAATCTCTCATTCCAATAGAATAGAATAGTCAACTGGGAATTCCAATAGAACAGAACAGTCAACTGAGATCTCTAAAAGAAAGGTGTGTGAGACACACAGACTGCAAATCTTAGCAAGGAGTGGGCCACAGAGGAGTCAGGGCTCCTAAAAATAATACCAGCCTAAATAACGTCTTCACATGACACAGATAGGTATAGAGACAGAGGCAGAGAGACGTGGAGGTGATAGAGATACGGGTATGGATTATTGATTTGGATATAGACTGGATATAGGCACAGAGACATGAACGTGTCTAACAGACCTGTTCAGCCTCGTCTTTGCTAAATCTTTGTATGCTACAAAACATTTTCCTTCCTTTTGACCTGATTCATGCATGAATATCAAACTAGTACGCCCCCTCGTCACCAAAACTCTCAAAGAATGATCTAATGCGATTAAAAGGAGCAAGGAGGGAGCCGCTGGGACGTCGCACCTGCCGCCCCATGAGTTATTGGCCTCTTAAATGTCTACAGCCCACCCCACCACCGAGCCCCTGTATTTACCCTTAAGGCACTTCGCAGCTGCTGAATGGCTGTCTATGGCAGTTTGGTGGAAACAATAATAATACATTATAAATCAATGAAAATGAAGTTTTGCTGTGATAATCGGATATAGATTTGCCAACATTTGTATGAAATTCAATTCTGTTTGATTGAATCAGCATATGCTGTGTGGCACTGCTAGCGCTATTGATTTGAAAGTTCTTATCCATAAGTCAAAATTATTTCTATTACATCTTTGCATTACTATTTAGAAATAACCTGGGTAAACCGAAGCCATTTATTCCATTTTCAGTGGTATTTTCTTCTGATTCTAGTTAAATGCTCAGGTCTGTATTTTGAATGGAAAGAAATGCCTTTTTTTTCAGTCCTCCTTTCTTTAACAACAGCTAATGCTAAGCTATAATGGTAATGTGCCTATTTCCATGTTTAACATTCATTGTTGTCATTATTGTTATTATTTTCATTGTTATCTTTTTCTGAGAGCATCTGACTGTTATGATGGGTCAGATTTTCAAATAGCACTTTAAATGATTCCAGACGCGACAGCTACACATTAATCTTCTTTTAAAAAAAAAATACGGTTGTGCGTCTTACTGAGGACAATTAACCGGTGAAAATACTGAATTTCTGACACAGAGTCGAAAAGAAAAGGAAACCAAAGGGGCAACCTCTTGTATCTGTCTAGTGCTTTACAGTTTCAAAAACTCTTTGGCTACCTTTAGCTCATCTGACGTAACATCCTTTAGGATAGACGGACCAGGCTTGGTTACCCCCATTTTGAAGTGGGGAGGAGACCCATTATTGTGAGGATTTGGGCTACAGCTCAGGTCTACAGATTTCTGTCCAGGAAAATCCCCACCTCGGCTCGCAGACCCAGGGCTCCTTCACTCCGAATCTTCAGTTAATATTACCTTATGGGGCGGGAACGAGAAGTTAATATATTCACTTAATGAGGCTTTTCTGCTTTAAAATGAAATTGATTTCTAAATAAGGGCATCAAGAAGTTAGCCTACCATATGGCTTTAAAATATTTCAGAGTCTTCGGTTTTTTTAAGGTTGCATGATGATTCCTCGCCCAATAGTGACATTTTCCCTCAAACTGCACCTGCGTCTTTTATAGCGGAACCTATGTATTGTAAATAAAGCAACTATTTCAACTTCCACAATAGCCCTTTACAATGAGAATAAATCACAGTGCTGTAATCAGCACACCCAAGCCCAGCACAACTCCAAAAGTAGAAGAAACATTCTCTCCCTTTAGAGATTATTTCAGCAATCCCTGCACATACTTTAAATTTGTATTTACACGTGAGACAAAATCACTACTGTGGATCACAAATCACCTTAGAAGATGCCTTTGTATCTCCGCTGAGTAGATTCTACCTGCAAATGGGAATAGGTAGCACACGGTCATTTTTAACAACACACAATACAAAAAGTTAATTTGCTTTTACTTTCTACTGCATCAGTGCTTTCCTTTTTGCACCATGACCCTTTATTTTTAAGTAAGTACTCTTATGTGGGGGAAAAAGAAACAACAGATACAGCTGCTAAGTCAACACATGCCTCTGCGCCTCTGCAGAGCAGTGTGAGTCCTGGAGCCCAAGCGAGACAAATGCAGCCAGGGCGGAACAATGGCTGGACCCGCGGCCTCTGAGCAGCTCAGCAGAAACGGCCCAGGACAGATGGCCGTCTCCTCCAGTCTTACACGCCTCCAGGGACAGGGAGCCTCGGAGCTCCCAGCAACGTGCTGTGAGGTTAAATAAACCATTTCACCTGGGCTTCCTGGAGCTCTAGAACTCAGTAGAAAGTGTTCAGGAGGCCCTGAGATATCGAGGCACATAACACGCCTCTGAGTCCACCCCTCCCTTGCCTGTCATGACTGTGATTGCCAATAGAATTGGGGTTGGGGGTGACGGGCCTTAATTTCATTTGATGACAAGGCATTAATTTCTTTGCAAAATAAATAGCTTTGGCAAGCCACATTTTTAAAAGTCGTGCGTTAACTTTATTTAACTGAAATTTAACCCCAATCAAATCGGGCCTCAATGCACACACAGGCACCTTCTGTGAGTGATCACCAGGGATTACTTCAGCAACAACGGGTCCCTTTAATTGATTTTAACAGAGCAAATGGAGTTTTCAGATTAAAGATAGGCTGTTTAAAAAGCAAGAGCTTCAAATTCCACATCAGATTTTTAGTCTCAGGTGTTCGTTTATAACATGATTAACAGCTACCTTTATTTCATAGTCCAATGTTGACCCTGAAGATTTTAATGTAAGTCCAATTTAAAGTCTAATTTATACCATTTCGGATTCAGCTTCATACTTTACCAAAACCCTTGTTAAAGAGAACTTTACATCATGGTTTTACAAATCATTTTCACACTGAACTCCATTCATGCAATACAGAGTTACCAGCCAGCTGTTCCGGGACTATCACCAACGTGTTAGAGATGACACTAGTGTGGCCAACGCGAGCATGTGTGAACGAACCGGCTGTGTGCGTGGCACATTTCATATCACTGCATTCTTCTTTTTACAAAATTAAAGACGAAGCACAGAAACAGTGAGAACCTTCATATCATAAAAGCCAGAACTCATGGAGCTGGAAAATAAACACATCCAAATATTGGGCTCCCGAATTGCCCTTCATTTTTTCGGACACGTAGCTACCCAGACAAGGTTCCCTGTTGACAACCTGTACATTTCCTGCTCTGAAATGAAACTGAGGGCTTGTGTCACACACATCTGTGAATAGAATCTCCCGGGAACGGCGTTCGAGATGAAACACGCATGGGTCTTCTGAAGAAAGACCTAATAACTACAGGAAACTGGCTTTTTATAGGGATTTTTGGAATCCCTTGCAATTAAAATTGCTTAAAGTAAGAGAGTTGTGTGTGCATGTTTTTAAAAATGTTGTCTCTCACCTATTCTGGAAGTTTCTGGTTTTGGTGTACGGTCCACTGCTCTTGAACATCCCGGGACCCTTGTCACTCTCCTGTGACAACCAAAATGTGGCTGAGCTGAGCCATTACCACATCACTGTTTCTTTTTCCAAAATCCCTCCAGGCCCAGGGTCCCATCATGTGCAGGCCCTGCTGTGCTACACAGTCACCTTGGATCGACATCTTCGAAGCCTCTGGGGGCTGTGTGTGTAGCGGAACAGGCGATGCTGAAGTCTTCCTCAATGAATTCTCCTCCTAAAAGCCAGCGTTCCACGTTGCCCAGCACCCACGACTCTGCGGCTGTTTTCTTAGGGATCATCTAAGTGCAATCTAGTCAAGGCACCCACGCCTCGATGTGCTCACCCACCCGCATGTTTACTCCTGGACATCCAGGGGAGGAGCTGAGAGTGGAACATCTGTCACCCGTGGGGAACGTCCATCGCCCATGGGGCCACCCAGGGGTCTCAGCTTTGGAACGTGCTCACCCACCTGCATGTTTACTCCTGGATGCCCAGGGGAGGAGCTAAGGGTGGAACGTCCGTCACCCATGGGGAACGTCCATCACCTGTGGGGCCATCCAGGGGTCTCGGCTTTGGAGCCTGCTCACCCGCCCACATATTTACTCCTGGACGTCCAAGGAAGCTGAGAGTGGAGCATCCATTGCCCATAGGGCCACCCGGGGGTCTTGGCTTTGGAACATGCTTCTGGAAGCCAGCGGCGGTGTCCCCACGCAGAGCCCCTGACCGGTCGTGAGCCTCAGGGTGCTATCTGCCTGGGGTCTGGCAGCATGGTGTGGCCACAGGACCCGCGGCGAGAGGTGATGATGGCAGGGAGTGAGCGCACCATCTCGTTAAGCAAATCAAGTCAGCGGGGCTGTGGAGAACAGGGTGGTGAGAATCAGAGCGCTAAACTCCTGGGATTCTGTTTCTCACTCTGCTTGTCTCCATTTCCACCACAACATAAGAGAAACCATATTATTAAAATGACCCCCATTAGCCTCTACTTTTTGTCAAATTTCATCACACTCCCTCAGAAGGCTGGAAGTGGAAAGGGGCGTTGGAATCGCAGGAGTGTCAGGCGTGTGGGCTGAGACAGGTTCAGCCTCGCAGGCCCTGACCAGGGTGAGGACAGCAGGTGCCACTGAGGCAGCCACATCTGGGACGGCACCAAACGCCATCTCCTCAGCCGCTCTGCCACCGCTGTTGTGTTGTGTTGTGTTGTGCTGTGTTGTGGCTTCCTGGGGGTGAGGAGGTGGAGGTTCTTTTGTTCATTTAAAGAAGAAAATGATAAAGCGAAGCTTTGGTTCTCCTCCCTGTAGACTTTGCAGCCAGACTCTTCGATGAAAAACTGTCCTGGCAGTTTGCAGCGACTTTAACGGAACATGCTGATGGGCTACCTACACCTCGGACACTTTTTCCTCAGCCCGGCCTGTTTTCCTGTTTCTCACATGCACTTTCTCACTTTCCAGCGGCCTCTTTCTCCTTTTTCAATCTCTCCTGTCTGGCCTTTCATTGTTATTCAGCCTGCTCATTGCTGCGGGCAGCCCGGACGCACTGGCCATCATCCGAAACCACAAACGACAGCGTGCAATAAGCTGGAGAAGGCAGCAATCTAGGAAAGTTCTTCATTCACTCTTGTTCCTAACTCTCTGTCTTCTTATCCTATACAGAAAATAAAAAAATCAATACCGCCTCACAGGGCTTGATAAAAGTGCCGGCTGAGTACAGCAGGCATGCTGGATATAGTAAATTAAAGTGATCAAAATTTTCCAGTCGACTCTGCCTATAGCCCACATAAACTAACAGCCCTGTCTGTCGGATGCCCATCAACTAGAAGCTTTATTTTATCTGTGCCTCTGATTATCTAGGGAATGAATACACAGGCCCGCTTGGGTCCAGGAGTCCCTGTGTCCATGCGTGAACATGGGTGGCCCTGGGAGGGATTCCACGGGGAGCCGAGAATAGAGCCAATAGTCTCCTAGGGGTGTGTGTGGGTAGACGGGTGGGTGCCAACATGAGGACTTGCAGGCTTTAGCTCAGACATGGGGAGGGAGAAGCACCGGGCGGGAGACTGGGGGCTGGCCAGACTGTGCCCAGCCCTGCCCTGTGAGCCAGTGGCCTTGGATGAGTGACTTGGCCTCAGGAAGCCGAGTGATTTTGTCTGCACAACAACAACAGCTGCAGTGATGGTGACAACAAAGGGATAGTATCACAAACCTCAGGTGGAGATGTGAGAATTGTGAAGCAATGTCTACGAAACCCCTTCAATGTGGTGAGTGCTCGCACAATGCTAGCTACCTTCCCATGTGTGAGCAGGTGTGCACACACATATACACACACACACACACACACCATAAGAAACTGAAATCTAGTATGCTTTTCGTCTCTGTAAGAGACAATTTTCCATCTAGGTAAACAAATCAGCATTCAGCGTGCATATTCCTAACAGACCAAATTATGAATAAATGTCATTTCAATAGCAGCTTTTTCTATACCATTTACCAACATAGAAATAAACATTTCATTTAGCTTTAGAGTACAATTCGAATTAACTTGACTAAAATCCACTGGGCTGCCTTCAGTGAGAGATGGAATATCTCTGCTATCTACAATGACAGCTGAGAAATCACTGGCATCACTACCATTAGCCCAATTCTCCCATCAAAACCCGTGACCCTAGCTAAGTAACTGACATTCGTCCAACGCTGGAAATGAACTAATAGTTTCCATCGACCATCAGAGAAATGAAAAAGGAACCAGAGCAAATCAGCACGCCCTGGCCAGGGCAGAGAAATCAGGGATGGCCGCCAGGCAGCGCGGGAGCACAGGTGCAGTTAACGGCCAAATTCCACCTGTGAGCGCACACGCACGCTTCCAGGTCCACACTGCGGCCCCAGACTGCCTCAGAGATCAAAGAATAAACTCAGGTATCTTCGTTAGCTGCCTGGCCTTAGTGGGGCTCATATTCCGCTAAGAGTTTCCAGCTGCAAGGATGACCAGGCCCAGCCTGGGACCTGAGCGTCTGTGGAGGCAGAAGCAGGGCTGCTTTGCTGACACAGGCCGAGAGCTGGGGAGGTGGGCAGGGCGGGGGCACAGCCCAGGAAGGCTGAGGACCAGGGATGCGGGTAGGGTGGGAGCACCGACCAGGAAGGCTGAGGGCCGGGGATGCGGGCAGGGTGGGGGCACAGTCCAGGAAGGCTGAGGGCCGGGGATGCGGGTAGGGTGGGGGCACAGTCCAGGAAGGCCATAGGGAAGAGGAGGCGGGGAGGGCGGGGCCAGAGCTCAGGAAGGCAGGAGCTGGGAGACTCGTGCAGGGCAGGGCTGGAGCCCAGGCTCATACGTGGCTTGGCCTCTCTCAGTGCAGACCGTCTCCAAACCTAAGTTTTCTCATGCATAAAATGGGGTTATGAAAGCTACATTTCAGTATTATTGAGAAGATTAAAGGGAATATATGCAGAACATATAATGTGATGCCTGGGTTCAATAAATGGTAGCAACTCTTACTGCAAAATCTGAAATGACCCACTAAAACCTGACCTAACCTTTTCCCCCACAGACAGTTGCTGATGAAAGACAGGAGATGAGCTGGGAAGGTGGACAGTCATGTGCAAAAGAAAAGAGGCAGAGAGCATGAATGTTCCAAACTCCCTTCTCTCAAGGAATGTGCATTTGCCCCAATTCAAACCAACCTGTGGAGAGATGGAGCTGGTGGTTGCCCAGGGGCCAGACCACTCGGCTTGATCTCAGGTCTGTCACCATGGGTAATAGCTGACCTTTAAAAAATAAACATCTTACAAAAATTTCCAAACATGCATAAAGATGGAGGGATCAATACAGCGAAGCCAGAGCGCCCATCACCACCCGGCTTCCGCTGCTGTGGACACACGGGCGATTCAGCTCATGCTCCCCAATTCTCCACCTGCTCTGTGTTTTTTGCTTGTTCGGTTGGTTGATTGGTTGGTTGGGTTTTTTTGTTGTTGTTTTTTGAGATAGAGTCTTGCTCTGTTGCCAGGCTGGAGTGTAATGACACAATCTCGGCTCACTGCAACCTCCACCTCCCGGGTTCAAGCGATTATCCTGCCTCAGCCTCCCAAGTAGCTAGGACTACAGGAATGCACCACCACCTCCAGCTGATTTTTGTATTTTTAATAGAGATGGGGTTTCACCATTTTGGCCAGGATGGTCTCGATCTCTTGACCTCGTGATCCGTCCACCTTGGCTTCCCAAAGTGCTGGGATTACAGGCATGAGCCACTGTGCCTGGCCCGCTCTGTGTTGTTTTAAAGCAAATCCCGGGCATATTATTTCATTGGTAAATACCTCTGCTTGTTTAGCCTAATCCTATCATCATTATCACATCTTTTTTTTTTTTTCTTTTGAGACAAAGTCTCACTCTTGTCCCCCGGTCTGGAGTACAATGGTGTGATCTCAGCTCACTGCAACCTCCACCTCCCAGGTTCAAGCGATTCTCCTGCCTCAGGCTCCCGAGTATCTGGGATTACAGGTGTGTACCAACATCACCCAGCTAATTTTTTGTATTTTAAGTAGAGACGGGGTTTCACCATGTTGGCCAGGCTGGTCTCGAACTCCTGACCTCAGGTAATCCGCCCGTCTTGGCCTCCCAAAGTGCTGGGATTACAGGTGTGAGCCACCGCGCCCAGCCTATCACATCTTAAATACTTAACAATACTGTCTTCATATTATCAAATGCCCTGATTATCTCATAAATACCTATGATTGTTGGTTTCTCTGAATCATAGCTGCCTTTTTCAAAGGGCAAAATCTGGGATACGAGAAGGTGTTCAGTCCAATTTTCAGGCAAAAGAGGCAGTGGCTTTGCATTGTCATCTGAGTTTTGCTACAAACTCTAATCTGTCACCAAAATATCTCTCCCTCCAGTCCTCAATAATGATGACATTTCTCTCCATTGAAGTCTCATCGGAGTTGGACAGTAATTGTCAGGAGGCTCCTGTTCCTTTGTCGTGGTTTTCCTTAAGGCTGACTCCAGTGTGGGTATCAATACTATTAATAGAATTCTCCATCCACAATATGAGGAGTTTCAAGTCCTAAAAAGGTTTCCTTTAGGTTCAAATCTTGTATCTCAAAATCCCAGGCTACGGTAGAAAAATTAACATCCAGAGATACCCTCCTGGCAACATGCAGCCCTCAAACCAGCCCACCCTCTGTTGTCTGGGCGGAGACAAACCAAATGAGAAACACATTCTCCCCTCAGCCCCTGTCTGAAAAGCTTGGCTGGTGCAGCTCCATCTTATTAAACGTCTTTCCCAGCTGTGATCTCCTTTCTTGACTCTTTTCAGAAAGGAAAAACAAATTCTCCCTAGACACACTGAAGGTTTAAGTCAAACTTCCCTCATTTCTTCTTTACCACTTTTTTATTCCCACCACATTTTATCTTCTCCCAGTCTGGCTGTTTGATATATGTGCATATCACAAGCTTGTCTATATCAATGTACGTTATGTCTGTACGAGTCATGGCCCATTGGAGGCAAATGCTAGATCTGGAAACCAAAGTGTCTGCTGGAGTTTCATTTTCATGGCCATACAAACCCCAAGGCATGGCCAAGGCTGAATCACATAGAACTGACCAAAAGCATCAATACACAGAGATTCTTAGCCTCCCACACTGGCCCCACGGCAGACGGCCTGGGCCCCACCTGCCCAGGGCCTCTCCAGCTGGAAGCCGGGCTGAGGTGCTTCCCTCAGGAAGATTCTTATCGCCAGTTTATTAAAAGTTTATTCATAGTTAATACTCCAGACAATTCTAATCTTATTGTCTAACATATAATTCTAGGAAGCATTTCATATTTTCAAAAAGGATGGGACTTAAAATGTACCCATTTAAAATGTAAATGAGTGTAAAGTACGCGCTCGTGATATTGAGTGAATCAGGCCCAGGTTATGCAACTTCTAGAAGGTGGCTCCCCCGGGCCTGCCAGGACAACAGGCATGCTGGACAGTGGAGAAGGAAAGAAAAAAAAGGGAGGAAAGTGTTTCCCCACCCTGCCCCCCACCGACTCGTGAGCCTCCTAGCTGTCCCCTAGGGAAAGTGTGCTCACCAGCTCTCCCACATTCACACCGAGTCCCCGAAAACTCTTTCTCCAGCAGAAGGACCTGCTTCTGCACCCCTTCCCTCCATCAGCAAGACACAGCAGGGAGCAGGGGGCCGCAGGCTGAGCGGACGAGGGACACAGGGTCTCAGGTGCCCAGCACCAAGAGCTGGCAGCGTGAGCCCCTAAGGCTGAGCATGGGAGCCAGGCAGGACGAGGGCCCTCCCACCACAAACCCTGCCACCCCCAAGATGACCCTGGGCTGGCAGCCGAGAAAGATCAACAGCTGCCCTCCAGTGCAGAACACCTGACTTCAAAACCACGCTCATCATCTGCAGAATGAGATGAGATGCTCTCTGTCTCTCCTAGAGCAAAACAAAGACAGCAACAAAGAAAGGAAGGAAAGCAGATCTCCTCCATGTAGATTTGTGTGTTTGCTGCTCTTCCCCTTCCACGCTGCTTTTACTCACCAACTTGGTTTTGCCTCAGAGAGGGGCTGTGACTTCAATAACTCCCGTCACCAAGGAGTTGCTCGGTGCTGGACATCTAGGGTCATCCCTGGAACCTGAGACTCAGGCCTCCCAGAGCCCACGCATCCCCCAGCTAACAAGCATGGTCACGGACTCCTGCAGCAAACTGGCCTGTGGGGCAGGGCCACCACCTCCACGAAGGCACTGGTACGATGGCCTGCAGAGGTCAGGCCTCAGCAAACACCATGGAATTATTTTGGTAGCGACATCATGCACCCCTCACAGCTCAGGCCTTTGGAACCTTCAGTTAAGGTGGCTGCTTTTTAAATCAATCTCATGATATGGTTGCTGATTTTATTTCACAAATAAATATCTTTCCATTGCCTTACCTTTGAAAGATGAAATCTTATTCTATTCTAATTACATGACTATTATTTTAATGTGATTATTACAAAAAACCCAAAAAGTTCTAAAGCAAATAGAAGATCATTCCTCCCCTCTGTGACTTCGCAGATGCCTCCAGGACGTACTTCCAAATCACCCTCTTCTCTGAGGTGCTTAAAAAAAACAAAAACTGGTTTGAGACATAAGGGACTTCAGTCTACATCCATTTAAAGGTCTGACTGCAGATAATATTTCTTAAGTTCAACCCTCTAGATAAGAACATGCATTTGCCTCCAAGCTTTCACCTCGTTTGTTTTATGGGGCTTGATTAAATATAACGTGACCCTGATACGGTTTGGCTCTGCATCCTCACCACAATCCCGTGCTCAGCTGTCACCCCTAGTGCTGGAGGTGGGGCCTGCTGGGAGGTGACGGGGTCACGGGGCGGTTTCTTGTGGTTTAACACCATCCCCCTTGGTGCTGTCGTCATGGTTGTGAGTTTCCGTGAGATCTCGCTGTTTGAAAGCGTGCATCACCTCCCCAACTCTCTCTCCTCCTGCTCCCCCTTCGCCTTCCCCCATGATTGAACGTTTCCCGAGGCCTCCCCAGAGACTGAGCAGAGGCCGGCAGCATGCTTCCTGCACAGCCTGTGGGACTGTGAGCCCACTAAACCTCTTTTCTTTGTAAATTACCCAGTCGCAGAGATATGTATATATATATATAGATACGTATTTGAGACGAACTCTCGCTCTGTCACCCAGGCTGGAGTGCAGTGGCACCATCTCGGCTCACTGCAAGCTCTGCCTCCCGGGTTCATGCCATTCTCCTGCCTCAGCCTCTTAAGTAGCTGGGACGACAGGCGCCCACCACCATGCCCGGCTAATTTTTGTATTTTTAGTAGACAGGGGGTTTCACCGTGTTAGCCAGGATGGTCTCGATCTCCTGACCTCATGATCCGCCCACCTCGGCCTCCCAAAGTGCTGGGATTACAGGCGTGAGCCACCGGGCCCGGCCCAGATGTTTCTTTATAGCTGTGTGAGAACAGACTAATACAGGTGCTTTAGAAACTCTGATCTAATTTGTAGGGCTGAAGGAGACCAGCTCCTGAAGATCTTGGGGTTGGGGGAAGCATTATAGGGCAATCACTTGACATTAACAAGAGACAGGGTTTGGGCTCAATTAGCCTGAAAGACGATGGTGCGTCCTGTGAAAAAAGGGGAAATGGAGGAAAACAAAAATCAAGGAACTTGGTGTTTGCCAAATCCAGGCGTAGGCTTGGTAAATACAGTTTTGTCTGAATTAGGAGTGAAACCAGCAGAGTTCCACTGAAGGGCTCGGGGATAGCAGAGAATTGACTCTAACCACAGCCTGCAAATCTGAGCTCGGGGATAGCAGAGAATCGACTCTAACCACAGCCTGCCAGCCTGAGCTCAGGGATAGCAGAGAATCCACCCTAACCACCGCCTGCAAACCTGAGCTCAGAGATAGCAGAGAATCAACTCTAACCACAGCCTGCAAACCTGAGCTCAGAGATAGCAGAGAATCAACTCTAACCACAGCCTGCAAACCTGAGCTCGGGGATAGCAGAGAATCCACTCTAACCACAGCCTGCAGACCTGAGCTTGGGGATAGCAGAGAATCCACTCTAACCACTGCCTGCAAGCCTGAACTCGGGGATAGCGGAGAATCGACTCTAACCACAGCCTGCAAACCTGAACTCGGGGATAGCGGAGAATCGACTCTAACCACAGCCTGCAAACCTGAACTCGGGGATAGCGGAGAATCGACTCTAACCACAGCCTGCAAACCTGAACTCGGGGATAGCGGAGAATCGACTCTAACCACAGCCTGCAAACCTGAGCTCGGGGATAGCAGAGAATCCACTCTAACCACAGCCTGCTAATCTGAGCTCGGGGATAGCAGAGAATCGACCCCAACCACAGCCTGCAAACCTGAGCTCAGGGATAGCGGAGAATCAACTGTAACCACCGCCTGCAGACCTGAACTCGGGAATAGCAGAGAATCCACTCTAACCACAGCCTGCAAGCCTGAGTTCTCTCTTTCTGCTTCAAATGAAACATGAGGACACGTCCCAAAAATGAATTTTTTTTTTAATTTTCCAGGCACTGTCGCTGTTTCTTTCACAGAATTGAGACTCTTTCCCCCAGCGTCACTGAGTGTGACACTGTATTTTACCTTGGCGACTGTATTTTACCTCAGCGACTGTATTTTACAGTCTGTGTTCTACAGACTGTATTTTACACAGTGCCTCACATGAAGCATTCCTCCACGGCAGAGTATTTAGTTGTTGCATGGTGAGGGTTGTTTCTGTTGTTGCTTTACTGCAGGCAGTATCTTCATACACAAATGTTTGTGCTTATCTGATTATTTCCACAGGATAAAGTCCTGGAGGAGGAAAGGTTAGGCAAGAAGGTAGGCCTTTGATGCTACAGTGCTGCAGTAGCCATAAGCCCAGGCATTTCCCTGCTCCTCCATGGTGCTCATCTGGCTACGTTCCCCAGCTTGGAACATTCCACCTGGAACTTTGGTGAGGAAGCCTGGTGGATCGAGGCCACCATCCCTGAACCCACATTCCACCAGGGACCCCCATTACCTAATAATCCTACTGTCCTTTGACTCTCAGAAACCAATTTGTTGTCACTTTTCATGGCCATTGGCCACAACCAAGGGCCTCTCAGGGTTCCCAATGATGGGAAATGATCTGGAAATTTAGGCACGTCGTGCCATCTCTCCAAGGTTCTGCAGGAATTCCTAAGTGCTTTTTCTTGCTTCTGTTTCTTTAAATCTTTGCCTCAACATTAGCGCTGGCTCTGGAGAAACTTTCCTTCTCTTCCACTGAGAACAAATCACTTCAACCTTCTGAGGTTTCTGTTTTTGCCAAAATCCTCAATTCACATCCTCATGGATAAGAACCCTGCTTGGAAAATCCTCCTGGCATCGACTCAATGGCCTTGAAGCGCCTTTTCCTTCTTCTGTTTGCCATGACAGCCAGGGGACACAGACAGCATGGGCCACCAGGAAGCAGCCCTCTTTCCCACGTGGGCACCCATTGAGTTTTGCACCAAGTCACATGCAATGTGAAGATACAGAAGGAGGAATCCAGCACACCTTCAAGAAGACATCAGGGAAAGAAGCTTGGAGAGCTCGTTCTCCTCTCTAGACCCATCCAATCTGGCCTACGTGGGTGAATTTCCCCTTGACCTTGGGTTTGCTGCATTGGGAGGTCATCCTAAAAAACACTAGACTTAGCAATTCTGCCAGAGGCTGCAGCTCACTCTCTACATGAGCGGGAAAGGGGACACCAAAAGGGAAAATCAACAGAGAAAGGAGAAGACCCAGCAAGGGAACTAATTTAAAAGAAAACCATAAGAGGCACCGGATACTCCCAAAAGGATTTAGCATCATCGTCTTACACCCTCTTCCCAAGAAGCTTCAAAAATGGGCGTTCCGTCTTCACTGCTTGTCTTTGATTGTTTCACCTGAACCTGAAAGAGCAAATAAACATTTTCTACTTGATAAAACACCTGGTAAATATCAAGGGTTGGGGACACCAAAAGAAGAGTCGTTTCCCTGGGGATTGGTTTTGTAAACTCCTGGTTCACATAAGGTTGTGGGAACTAATAGGCGATGGGCAGTGAGGGAGAGAGGCTGGGGGAGCAGCAAGGAAGACAGTGTGCGAACCGCATGGAGGGAACGCACGGTCCTCCTCACAGATTTGGAAAGGGAAATCTCAGCCCACCTATTTGCAGTTTCAATTTGAATAGCCCATGTATTCATATGTCAAAGGAAATGCAAGAAATTAAGAGCATCACTGAAAAGATGTGGATCTCCCAACAGTAAAATTATTTTTAGCCAGGTGCAGTGTTTCACGCCTGTAACCTCAGCACTTTTGGAGGCCAAGGTGGGTGGATCACTTGAGGCCAAGAGATCTAGACCAGCCTGGCTAACATGCTGAAACCCCATCTCTACTAAAAAAATAAAATAAAATAAAATAATTTTTAAATACTTTCTCATCAAGGGAAAACTTTCATCCAAAACTATATCTAATAAGACTGGGGGAAGGGGTGGAGGGAATCGGGGTTATGCATTTGGAATTCTCTGGTTCTGACCCAGTGACACAGGCCTCAGCCTACGTCTCCACCGGCTCCTAAATTCCGTATCCATCCGTGTGAAGCAGACTCTCTTGCCTGGCAGGCTGCAGCGGCCGTGCCGACTCTCCAGCATCTCGAGCCATTTTCTAGGCAAACAGGCCCACGATATTCTTTTTTTTTTTTTTTTTTTTTTGGTTCAATCTGTTTCACCCTCTTGTCTGATATTTTCAAGGGTTTTTAATCACAACTCCAGCGGATTGATCAATGACAGATATGAGCAACAACTTTTGCATGCTAACAGTGCCAGATTTTTTATCTAAGATAATATTTCTCTCTTAAAAAGCCTCTGCACAGCTATGTATTAATTAAAATCTAAATACTAAATATTGATTGATGCGTTATCAGGCCACAGCAGTTGGGCCCTGCCACATTGATTTTTTGCTGTGATTTATTATCATATTTAAGAAAAATCATTTTGTGTGATTATACGAGGAAATGGACTCTAGCGAGGGTGTCATTCTTTTGTATCACTTTTGTTGTGTGGAGGACGGACCAATCCCTCAATTGTGGCCGGGACTGCTGATACCCTTCAGCATCCGTCTCTGTGGCCTCCACCGGCTAATGCTTTAAGCCTGCTTGGTCTTGTCATTAGGAATAATGGGCTTTAGGGTTGCCTCCTTAATCACAGCTGAGATTAACAGACGGATGAACTTAGGTTCTTAAAATTATCTAGTTATTACAAGTGTTTCTGTTATCACATTAATAACATTGTTGCAGAGGATTTTTTTCCTTTAATGACTCAAATTGAAGCAAAACCCCAGAACAATGTCCAGGCTGGCCCAACATGGAGCCAGGAGTCAATCCATCTTTTATCTTAGTGCAGAAGTCATCACCGTCAAAGCAAGAATCTAGCTGTGAGGAAAAACAGAGAAACGCGTGTCTACATAAAACAGGCCAGCGCTCTATGCTAAGGACTATGCCTGAGTTGATGTGAGTCATTTATATGTGAACAACGTGCACCCTGAAGAGAAAAAAGATTTCCGATTACTTTAGATGCCAGTCATTGACATTATTCCCTAAGTAATAATGAGGGGAGAGACGCAAATCTGACTGTGTGAAAATATTTGCACTCATAAATGCTAGATCAGAGGACTAACAGATAGAATCACTCCTAAGCCGTTTTGCATTATTGAGTCTAAACATTCCTTATATTTTATTTTCTTCTCATTTCTTTTGTATATTCACTGTGAGAGCATAAATTTACTACTTTTGTATTATATGGAATATGCCAAAATCATTCATTGGTTTTCCCACTTACCATTTCTTTCTTACATGGGAATAAAAATAAAGAAAACAACTATATTGTCTTTAACTTTGTATTTGGCGGGTTTTTTGTTTGTGTTTTGTTGTTTGTATGGTCAATGATTCTTTGAGAAATGATGTGGAATTTCAGCAAGGAAGTCTCCCATGATCCTCAGTGAAGCTTGTCTCCCCCTGTAGCCCTCTCTGGTGGTACGTAGGGAATTCGTGTTTGTAAGTGAACTGGCTTGTGCTTTATCGCTGGCTACTGTTGCTTTTACCACAAAAGCCAGCATTCTTGCTCATTTGGTCAAGGAATTCAAAGATCAGGCCAGTTCGAGTTTTCTGAAGGGATCATCACCATAAACACTGAGGAACTTAAGAAAAATTGGGTGAGCTTTAAGAGCACATTTTAAAGAAAAGAAATTAGACCATTCCATTATCATTAAATTAAAACAAATTTAAAATAGCTGTACTTTTTCTCTAATTTCCTAAAAGTTTAGCGCCTCTACTTTAAAAAGTAGAATCAAAGATGACCTTGGGAAGAGACTAAATTGGGGAAAATACATAAATACACGAATCTTGTACCTGCAGCTTGATCCTTGTCATTACTGATCAGTTTTCGGAGTGGATTTACAGAAAAAGAGGGAGAAGAGGGGAAAGGAAGGGAGGAGGAGGGAGGAGGAGGACAGAGGAGGAGGGAGGAGAAGGGGAGAGGAGGAGGGAGGAGGGGGAGGGAGGAAGAGAGAAGAGGAAAAGGGAGGAGGAGGAGGATGGTGAAAGAAGAGGGAGGAGAGGGAGGGAGGAAGAGGGAAAGGGAGGGAGGAGGAAAAGGGAGGAAGAGGAGGGAGGAGGAGGGGGGAGGAGGGGAAGGAGGGAGGAGGGAGGAGGAGGAGAGAGGAGGAGGGAGGAGAAGGGAAGAGGAAGAGGGAGGAGGGAGAGGGAGGAAGAAAGAGGAGGAAAAGGGAGGAGGAGGATGATGAAAGAGGAGGGAGGAAGAGGATGGTGAAAGAGGAGGGAGGAGGAGGGAAGAGGGGGAGGGAGGAAGGAGGAGGGAGGAGGGGGAGAGAGGGAGAGGGAGGGAGGAGGAAAAGGAAGGAGGATGGAGGAAGAGGAAGGAGGAGGAGGGAGGAGGGAGAAGGAGGAGAGAGGAAGAGGATGGAGGAAGGAGGAGGAGGGAAGAAGAGGACAGAGGAAGGAGGAGGAAGAGGGAAGAAGAGGATGGAGGAGGGAGGAGGAAGGAGGAGGAGGGAGGAAGAGGGTGGAAGAGAATGGAGGAGGGAGGAGGAGAAGAGAGGAAGAGGACGGAGGAGGGAGGAAGAGAAGAGAGGAGGAGGAGGAGCTGCCATTTCTCACAGTCAGACAGTCCTGTGTGCCAGGGACACAGTAGCATGTGTTACCCCACAGCAGCAGTGGCCACCACAGCTCCTCCCGCGTGCGAGTGTGGAGGATGCAGAAGTGAACAAGCGCCACCCCTGCCCTGAGGTTGCTAGGGCCTGGTGAGAAGCAACCACCTGACCCCCACCTGCAGACGCCGGGGGGCTGAGATGCACACCTGCTGCTGGGACACAGGTAGCCACAGAGGCAGGGGCGCTTCTATAAAGAATGAATGCCTGAGCTGACAGTGGAGGGACAGGCGCGAAGGAGACGGTGTGCAGAGAAGGGAGCTGGCCAGGCTGGGCAGCCAGCAGCACGGCGCAGCCGCAATCACGCCGAGAGGGTTTCGTCAGTCAGAGGATTGTGCATTTTATGGATGTCCAAAAAATGAATTCTGAATCAGGGCTCCTATATCAGAATGAGAGCCTGAAGCTAAATTTGGGAAATTATTTTATAGGAAAAACACTAAACTCAGTGCCACCTATAAAAACCCTCTCTCTGTCCCTTGCAGTATGAGGTTGAATTATGAAACAGAAAATAATAATAAATGGTTCCTCCACCACTCCTGTAATCTCCACGCACGCCAATGATGAAAAGACGACCGCGTGAGAGGGCAGATGGACGGCACCATTTCCTCTGTAACGGCTTTCAGTCTTTCTATTGTGCTTTTGCATCTCACTGAAAAGCAACAGCAAAACCAGGCTAACCTCGCTGCTGCATAACTCCCAGCCCAGTGTCGCATCTTAAAAATGCAGCATACTCGCCAGTCCTCACACTGAAAACAAGTCCTGCTTTGCCTTATTCCTTACATTTAGGAAAATCCCATTGTAGAACTTTCTAAAATTATGTCTGGTAGAAAATAGGCTCTGGTTTTGCCCTAAATTTTCCCACTTGGTATGGGATGGGGATGAGAACTGAGAATTCTGGATCTATTTCGTCTGCCGGAGATCAATATTGTGATGATGAAACGCCGGTGCAGGTTGGAAGTCACACCCGAGGAGGAGCTGGGGTCTGCTGGCCTCACTGGAAGAGAAGACAAAGGCCAGGGCTCCAGGCTCAGAAGAGCAGGGCTGAGAGAGAGGCAGCCACCATCCCTCACCAGCCTGGGTCTCCGAGCAGTTGTCTGACATCCCAGAAGGAATCCTGACCTGGTCTTCGTTCTGCCCTGTGGGGCGTGTCTTGCTGCTGAGTGTCCTTGCAGCAGGCACCTGTAGTTTCTCATGGGAGGCACACCCCGAGCCCTAGCTGACCATGGAGGATGCAACGCAGGTGTGGGCCAGGGAAGTTAGCACAGGAATCCCATGTGATAGATCAGAACCACGACCCTTGCCATAGACGTCACTGTAATCATTGAGCTCTTTAGGTCAACTTTGGCACAGCAGCACATCATGATTTATTCATCACGTTTATAAAATTAATACAATCACACTAAACCAGTACATTTAACCACTCCCTGTTCTAAGATAGCTATGGAAAGAATTAGCTACATAAACATGTGTTTCCCTCCATGCACGCCCTACCAGGGCCCCGCAGCATCCTGTTACACGTCCCACTGTCACGTGGACACACGGCTCACTGCAGGATGAGACAGCGCTACATGGAACAGGAAACAGCAGGATTGACTTTAGTAACTCACGAAGAAGCAACAGCATACTCACTGGGTGCCAGACCCCGACCAGGCATGGATTTCCCCTTCCTGCCTCCAGGTGAATCGGAAAAATGCTCTTGCTGCCCTGTTTTTCCTGTAACGGGGTCTCTTTGCATCCTCCTTGCTGGCATTTCCCTCCCAGCGAGTGACTCTCACTGCTCAGCTCATAATCCAGACTTTTGCTTTGTAGCTGAACACATCTGGGCAACTCGATGGCTTTGTCCCGTTCCCAGTTGAAATGGACTGAATGTTGTGGCCCCCAAAATTCCCACATTGACATCATCACCCCCAAGGCGGTGATCTTAGCAGGTGAGGCCTTGGGGAGGTGACGAGGTCCCGAGATGGGAGCCCGTGTGGACGGGATTAATGCCCTTAGAAAAGAGGCCCCAGAGGAGCCCTCAGCCCCATCCTTCCACACAAGGACACAACCCAGAAGAGTCCTCCCTGGAGTGGCACTGTGCCGGCCCCTGCTCTCGGACCTCCAGCCCCGGAGTGCTGGGGAATAAAGGCCCGCTGCTCATGAGCCACTCTGCCTATGCATTTTGTTACAACAGCCTCACCGGAGTCCAACACCAACATCCAGGTGAAACTGACAGAGAGACAGATACGGACCCAGTCCTGAGCCTAAAGCAGCCCCGGCACCTTCAACTCTCATGCCACTATGGCTGTCAGGTGACGACCAGGTGCTCCGACATCCCCAGAACCTGGCAGGACCAAGGACTGTCCTGGATGACCCCAGAGCCTGGGGCCGGGGGTGTGACTCCTGCAGCACCAGCCATAGGCGATCACACAATGGCATTCTCATAGTGGACATCATAGACACACCACACGCGTGGTCCCTGCATGCAAACAATCTACAGTACACGTCACACAATGGCACTCTCATAGTGGACATTATAGACACACCACACGCGTGGTCCCTGCATGCAAACAATCTACAGTACACGTCACACAATGGCATTCTCATAGTGGACATCATAGACACCACACGCGTGGTTCTGAATGCAAACAATCTACACTACACACGGTCCATGTGGCATCTGTCACCTTCTTCAGGACACAAGTGTTCTTCTTTGGCAAAAATCATTGAGCTTCTAAACTGCAGCCCAGTTCCACCCATCACATCGCACTGTCATATGTATGAACTGAGGTACTCTGTTCACCAGTGTAATTATGTGTGCAATATTCTTCCTTTTGGGGGATGCTAAAGACTGAATGTGTCCCCCAAGAAAGATGTGCTCAAGTCCTAAACCCTGGCCTCCGAATGTGGCCTTATTTGGAAACAAGACCTTGGCAGATGTAATCAAATTAAGATGAGGCCGTGAAAGTAGCCCACTCCCATGGGACTCGGTGTCTTTATAAGAAGAGGACACAGACGCCCAGGGAAGGCGGCCATATGGGGATAGAAGCAAGGCCTGGGGTGACATGTCTGCAGCTGAGGGGCACCAAGATTGCTGGCCTCTGCCAGAAGCTGGAGAGGGCCCTGGAGCAGACTCCCCTGAGCCTTCAGGAGAGCACGGCCCTGCTCACACCCTGGTTTTGACTTCTGGCCCTAAGAACTGTTTTTAAGCCACCCAAGTGTGTACGCTGTGTACACAGCAGGTGCTGGTAAAAGACTTCGGACAACCGGTGTGAGGCACCACCTGGGGAATGCAACCCTACCTCGTTCCCACAAGGGCCTCCACCCACTCTGAAAGCTCAGCTCCAAAGCTGTGGTTTTCCAAGGCCATCATCCTCATCAGCAGCAGCAACACACAGAGGATGTGGCGTGCTGTGTGGCCGAGAGCAGATCAGTAAATCTCGCCAAAACGTGTCTTCGCCCATTAAGTAACAGAGCTGCTCCCTGATGTGCCCTGTGCTGTTCACGGCACCTTAAAGGCTGCTAAGTCAATGGTCAATTTTGAACTCGGTCTGAGAGTCCAAATTATGTCCCAGCTTTCACCAACAAGTCACGATTCTAGAGAATACCGTGCACAATGAAGACTAATCAGTTAATGTTTGAATGAATTCGGCCTGAGCAAACTCAGGGTCTGCAGCCACCTAGCTGAAGAGAGTCATTGGATAATATGACTCCGTTGCTCAATCTTTTATTGCTTGTCTTAGATAGACATCAAATCTGGGAAAGTCTATTAGAATCGCACTCTAAAAAGTCAAATCTTTCTCATATTTGCTGTATTTTAAACATCAGCTGTAAAATAGAGATAAAACGCACAATTATCTTGACTTTCCAAAGACATGTATGGGCAAGCTCCTAATCCCAACAAAAGGTCCTGGTGCCTCCGGGGTGGCTGAGGCTGACAGAGACAGGGATTCTGGTGAGAACAGTCTCCACATGTGGCTTTCGTCCCTTCCCTTGGTTCCTCTTGGGCAAGGAAGCTGGGTGATTTATCTGACCCCTTCTGTCCAACTGTATCTCAGGTGCCCACACCCAGTGGGCTCCAGCCATATCTCCAAAGCCACCCTGATGCTGAAAACTTTCCTCGGCTTCCCTATTCATTATCCTCAGCTCCATGCAGACTTCATATACCACCTGCATGGGTCTGCTTTCACACTGCTATGAAGAAATACCCAAGACTGGGTAATTTATGAGGTTTAACTGACTCGCAGTTCCACATGACTGGGGAGGCCTCAATCATGGTGGAAGGGAAAGCAAACACGTCCTTCTTCACATGCCGGCAGCAAGGAGAAGTGCAGAGTGAATGGGGGGAAGCCCCTTATAAAACCGTCAGATCTCATGAGAACTCACTCACTATCACGAGAACAGCATGAGGATAACCACCCCCATGATTCAGCGACCTCCCACCAGGCCCCTCCCATGGCACGTGGGGATTATGGGAGCTACAACTCAAGACGTGATTTGGGTGAGGACACAGCCAAACCATGTCACTACCTGAAATCAAAATAAAGATCATCAACTTTTATGGATGGTTTCAGTGTGTCCAGATTCCATGATCAATTTTTCCTCTGTATGTAAGTAGCATAATGTCACAGACATCCTGTGGATGTGGCCGCTAAGAGCAAACTGCCTGGATACCCTCAGACATCCAGGCACAGTGGCTCACGCCTGTCATCCCAACACTTTGGGAAGCTGAGGCAGGAAGGTTGTTGAGTCCAGCAGTCTGGACAACATAAGGAGACCCTGTCTCTACAAAAAAATTTCAAAAATTAGCTGGACATGGTGATGCATGACTGTAGTCCCAGCTTCTCAGGTGGCTGAGGTGAGAGGATCATTTGAGCCCAGGAGGTTGAGGCTGCAGTGAGCTGAGTTCACACCACTGCATTCCAGCCTAGGCTACAGAGTGAGATCTTGTCTCAAAAATAAAAATTAAAAAAAACTCTAAGATCACTGTGGACAGACAAATGCAACACTAGCTTTCTCACGTGCCAAAGGCTCCGTGTGCAAACCTTGCCATCACTTGCCACCAGGGAGGCCTGTGTTTTAGCACTCAGGGGCTAAAGAATATCTGAATGTTTGTAACATCCACTGCGTTTGCCCATAGGGACAATCACGTAACAGGCTCCAGCCACCCCAGGCTGCCCACTCTGGCATCTGTGGCCAGATGTAGAATTCTCCGGGGTGTCCAACAATTAGAAGTCGCTGAAAGGCAGCCTGAGCGTCCATGGACCTGGCCTTCATTTCCAGAATCCTCGTGCATGCCTCTGTTTGCCTCCAAATGCAGTCAGTTCTCAACCTGAAAGAAGGAAGCTCTGCTTCCCCAGGTCCACTGTGATGCTGCCCAGACTAGAAGCCAGTGGAGACACCTCTGCTTGCCGGTACTCAGCCCCGCCCAGCAGGGCCTCCCGAGGCCTGTTGCTAAAAAGCCAGGGGCTGGGGAGTACCAGGGCACTGCTCCATCTTGTTGGGGGCCAGCAGAGAACAGGCAGCAGCATCTGGCCGTGGATCTGTCGGAGGTTCACACCCACTGAGAGGAGCCTGGTCCACAGGAGAGAGGCCACGGGCAGAGCGCCCAGCACTCGGACAGCGCTGCCCAAGCATCCTTGAAGGCCAGTGTTCTAGAAGAACAAGGCTGCCTCATGAATAATGAAAAGCTGATAAAAGCAGAAGATAACAAGATAATGGCTAGCATGAGAAAAAGTTACCACCTGGCTGGGCGCGGTGGCTTACGCCTGTAATCCCAGCACTTTGGGAAGCTGAGATGGATGGATCACCTGAGGTCAGGAGTTCAAGACCAGCCTGGCCAACATGGTGAAACCCCATCTCTACTAAAAATACAAAAATTAGCCTGGCGTGGTGGCAGGCACCTGTAATCCCAGCTACTTGGGAGGCTGAGGCAGGAGAATCTCTTGAACCCAGAAGGTGGAGGGTGCAGTGAGCCGAGATCGCGCCACTGCACTCCAGCCTGGGCGACAGAGAGAGACTCTCTCTCAAAAAAAAAAATCACCTGTAGTATGTTCAAATATCTCAACTCATAAAAACCAAACAGGATCCGCGTGAGCCCAGCAGAGAAGCAACTCGACAACCGCACTTGCTGCTGCCTGGTCACTCCCAGTTGCTGTGCCCTTCTGGAGAAGCAGATCTGTTCCTCGCCTTCCTCTCTGTCTGCGGTGCCTGCCACAGTCCTGCCGGAGGCTCTTTCTCACTGTACCAAGCTGCAGTTTCCAAATAAATGATTACACCACTGTTGGCTCGCAGTGGTGGAGTGGCAGGGTGGATAAGCAGTGCGTGGGGCTTCACGATCACTCTAAGTCTTCATCAGACACTGTTCCAGTGGCTGCACTCCTTTATCTTAAGCATGTCATGCCTAATTTCCCACCGCAGATCCCTCCACAGCATTTCATATTGTTCTCACTCGCAGGACATGGGCCCACACAGCACAGAGGACCTTGGCTGAATAAGAAAGGTGCCCCAGAATTCTTGCAGCCAGGTAGTAATTGCTAGCACAGAAATCTTGACTTTTTGCATTAAAATAAAAAACTCTTTTTTTTTTTTTTTTCCAGACAGAGTCTGTCGCCCAGGTTGGAGTGCAGTGGTGCGATCTCGGCTCACTGCAACCTCCGCCTCCCGGGTTCAAGTGATTCTCCTGCCTCAGCCTCCTGAGTAGCTGGGATTACAGGTGCCCGCCACCACACCCAGCTAACTTTTGTATTTTTAGTAGAGACGGAGTTTCTCCGTGTTGATCAGGCTGGTCTCAAACTCCTGACCTCAAGTGATCTGCCCACCTCGGCCTCCCAAAGTGCTGGAATTACAGGCGTGAGCCACCAAGCCCGGCCAAAATAAAAAACTCTTTACTATTGTGAAATAAGATGAGACCAAAAAGTTGATATCAAAACTGTAGTAATAATTAAAAGTCACAACTAGTTATTCTATCAATATTCCAGAGTTTATATCCAGGGAGATAATACAACATACGTAAGCTTTTTAAGCTTGCAAGGAAAAGACAAAGTTTGAAATTAAAATGTGCTTTTATTTATTTATTTTTAAGACAGAGTCTTGCTCTGCCGCCCAGGCTGGACTGCAGTGGTGCAGTCATAGCTCACTGCAGCCTCCAACTCCTGGGCTTAAGCAATCCTCCCACCTCAGCCTCCCAAATATCTGGGACCACAGGTGTGTGTCATCACACCTCACCGCTTTTATTTTCATTGTTTTTTGTAGAAGCAGAGTCTTACTACATCGTCCAAGCTGGTCTCAGACTCCTGGCCTCAAGCAATCCTCCCACCTCAGCCTTCCAAACTGCTGGGATTATAGGCATGAGCCACCACACCCGGCTGAATAGATGTTTTTAAAAAACATAATTGCTTGCTGCTTCCGGGGATTTTTTTACCAAATGGGCATTTTCTCCCAAAACTTCTGCTAGCTCCACCAGGCAGGGGAGAGGCCTGCGGTTTCTGTCTCTCGGGGTTTCCAGCAGCCACACCGCACACATGATGGGGACTGTCCATGCAGCGCGACAGACAGCCTGTCCCACAGCGTACACCTATATCCCTCCACAGGCCACTTCTGCAGGCCAGGAGAGCCTCGTTGTGCCCACACATTACCAGGGGCAGCCAGGTGTGTCAGGAGGCACTGACGGAAAGCAAGGCACTGCCGTGCACAAACCATATCCTGCTCTCAGCATTTCAACACAGCGTCTCCCCCAGAGAAGTACACCACAGGGAAGAGAAAAAAGAAAACTTAGCCCGAGACCTGTTAGTTCTTGGGGGATTTATGACGTGAAACCCTCACGCCTCCCTTCCTGCCCAGGCGGGCTGTATTTCCGTGGGGCCTGTCCTCCTGGAATCACTCGGAGATCATGCCTTCGCCCAGAGCCACCTCACTGAGGTCTAGACGTTCCCTGGACGGCAAGCTCGCGGGACACGCTCATCGAAAAGGCAGGAGTGGTGAGTGCTGGATGGTTCTATAATGAGAATTCAACATGCATTTCAATTTTAGGCAAATCCAGAACGTGAGCTCCCGGAAGAGTCCCCTAACGCCGGTCTAGATGAGGCTGGGCCGCTCGAGGGCTGAGGCTGTTCCCTTGCTCGCTTGTAAACACAGCAACGCATCACAGAGTCTTTAACATTTAATGCTGAAATTACACCTAAAGACAGTCGATTAATGACAACATCCTAAAAATACTAAGTAGAGCCTTAGATGAGAGAAGAGAATAAGGGGAAAGTAGCAGAAAAGCCGTGTCAAAGATACAAGTCCAGTAGCAAAGGCAGAGGCCAGAAAACCCGCTGGCTGATTTTCAGCACAAATGCATTTGAGATGTGGTGAATTTCAACACATCTCAACGTGATAGTATGTTAATTCTCTTTGAAATTGATGCATTGTGACAAAATAATAGCAACTAAATTATCTCTCTGTCTTGATATGACCAAAATGTGTGTTTTACGTGGAGTAAGAGTAGCTAGCATGTCTGTGTTTATGAAGTCTTTGTAAAACCCAATGCCACGTGATTAGGAGGAAAACAATTCCAACGAATTCCAATACGAATTTAATAACAGTTCTTAGCAAGGAGCTGGAATTTGGAAATGTGTTCAGATGGCCCTGGCAGCACGTAGGTGCACTGAGCACAGCTAACAGGTAACGGTGAGAACGAGATTTACCTGGAAGGGCCCAGCACAGGCCTAGTAATTAGTGAGCTCTCCAGTTATTTTTAAAGTAATTACCCAAATATGCCATTTTTTTGGATAGCCTTGTTTTGTTTTTTTTTTTTTTTTGAGACGGAGTCTCACTCTGTCGCCCGGGCTGGAGTGCAGTGGCGCGATCTGGGCTCACTGCAAGCTCCACCTCCCAGGTTCACGCCATTCTCCTGCCTCAGCCTCCCGAGTAGCTGGGACTACAGGCGCCTGCCACCATGCCTGGCTAATTTTTTGTATTTTTAGTACAGACGGGGTTTCACCGTGTTAGCCAGGACAGTCCCGATCTCCTGACCTCGTGATCCGCCTGCCTCAGCCTCCCAAAGTGCTGGGATTACAGGCATGAGCCGCCGCGCCTGGCCAGCCTTGTTCTTAATTAAACACAAAAATGCAAAGAGCATCCAAAAAGCATGTTTTTATATTACATAATTTACATAATATGTATTCATATTATAAATTCTATATTTAAATTTTTCAGCTAAGTCTGATTTACAAACATGAAACCACAGTATAAGCAAAATGAATCAATTAAGTCAATAAAATACAAAATTAAAGCAAAATATATTTGCTATTTTTACTTTTCAGATAAATATGAGATGTGTGTCTCGATCATAAAAACAGTTGTATCATATTTCAATTTTCCTTTACACATGTAGGCATGATGTAACTTTTTGAAAATATATTACATAGCATTGCTCTGGAAAGTGAGGATTGGGATAAGGGTCTGTTGGGGTATAAGTCAATTTACAATTCTTCATTCCTCTGCCTCATCTACCAACTTCTCATATGTAAAAAACTAATTACTTGCTGATACGGTTTGGCACTGTGTTCCCCACTCAAATCTCATCTCGAATTGTAATCCCCATAATCCCCACATGTTGAGGGAGAGGCCACGTGGGAGGTGATTGGATCACCGGGAGGTTTAGGGAGGGGGGCACGTGGGAGGTGATTGGATCACAGGGAGGTTTAGCGAGGGGCCACGTGAGAGGCGATTGGATCACCGGGAGGTTTAGGGAGGGGGGCACGTGGGAGGTGATTGGATCACGGGGAGGTTTAGGGAGGGGCCACGTGGGAGGTGATTGGATCACCGGGAGGTTTAGGGAGGGAACACGTGGGAGGAGATTGGATCACCGGGAGGTTTAGGGAGGGAACACGTGGGAGGTGATTGGATCATGGGAAGGTTTAGGGAGGGAACACGTGGGAGGTGATTGGATCACCGGGAAGGTTTAGGGAGGGAACACGTGGGAGGTGATTGGATCACGGGAAGGTTTAGGGAGGGAACACGTGGGAGGTGATTGGATCACGGGAAGGTTTAGGGAGGGAACACGTGGGAGGTGATTGGACCACGGGGAGGTTTAGGGAGGGAACACGTGGGAGGTGATTGGATCACGGGGAGGTTTAGGGAGGGAACACGTGGGAGGTGATTGGATCACGGGGAGGTTTAGGGAGGGGTCACGTGAGAGGCGATTGGACCACGGGGAGGTTTAGGGAGGGAACACGTGGGAGGTGATTGGATCACGGGGAGGTTTAGGGAGGGGCCACGTGAGAGGCGATTGGATCACGGGGAGGTTTCCTCCATGCAGTTCTCGTGATAATGAGTGAGTTCTCGGGAAATCTGTTGGTTTTATCAGGCAGTTTTTCCTGCTCTTGCTGATGCCGTCTCACCCACCGCCATGTAAGACGTGCGTCTTCCCCTTCCACCATGACTGTAAGTTTCCTGAGGCCTTCCTAGCCATTCGGACTGTGAGTCAATTAAACTTCTTTCCTTTCTAAATTACCTAGTCTCAAGTATTTATTTATAGCAGTGTGAAAATGGACTAATACACTTGGCTTTCAAAGCTTCAAAGATTAAAGAAATCAAAATCAAGAAGTGAAATTACAAGGGTCTAAACCCTGCAGAAAATATTAGTCAATGAAATTTGCTTTTCATAAAAACATGCCAAATTGGCCCTTTTTGAAAAGTATCAGTGCCATTAAAAAAGCAGCCAGACCAACGAAAAAGAAATGCTGGTAAGTTAGAGCTACGTGTTTGTCAAAAAGACCATGTACCAGTTTTAGTTTATTGTCATTTCATTTTCACCCATTCTTGCTTTTTGTTTTTAGTTTTTCGAGTCTTCTCCTGCCCCACCCATACCCAAATGAGTATTTATATTTGTTTGTTTGGTGTGTTTCTGCAAACATGAATGACCAGCTGCTTTGGACCTGTGATTCTGAATTCACCCCACCCACTGCCTTAGTTCCGTGTGTGTGGCCTTCACTGAAGTTTACTGTTTCCTACATGCCACTTAATCACTAATGACCATGGGGACTTATTTCAAATGCCAAGGGAGTTAGCCCCCACAGCTTAAAGTGCTTTTGTCTGTAATATTAAATGAAAATGTTATACGTTGAACTAAGAACACAATAGCTCAGAAAAAGTTTAAACAACCTGAATCTTACTTTTCAACCAGGAAAATGAATTTCAGGTTGAAATATAGATAGGAAAACATATAGCTTACTCTGACAATAAAATATGACATGGGTTCACACTATAGAGTTAATTTTTATTAATCGTATCATAACTCCACTTAATTTGGAACTAAAAACACTACTAGAAAATAGTATTTGTATATCACATATAGGAAAGGGAAAAGTTGACTCAATAAAGGTCTATCAATAGGTGTATACTGCTTATTAACTAGCCAAAATTATTTTTTTCAGACATCAGTCGTCTACAGAGATAGCCTATAAAATATCCTAATTGCATACATTTTATTTCTTGCAAGGATATAAAGAGCACATTCCTCCTTTGACTTTATTCAGTGAGTCATGCTTGAGCCGTAGAATTTTAACTGATGTTTTACAGAAATGATACAAACTGCAAAGTTTTAACAGTGTTCACATATGATAGAAATTATTAAATTGATAATATCTAATTTTCCATAACACCTCGCATTTTTTTCTCCAGGCCAACAAACTGCAGAAACAATGGTCAGTAAAACAACCAAGAGAGGTCCTGAACTTCTTTCCTCAGACAATGAGAGAGGCTTATGCAGCCACATCCCACAGACGTTGTGGCTTCAGCTCCACCACAATAAAGTGAACATCACAATAAAGTACGTCCTACTAGTTTTTTGGTTTCCAGTGCATGTAAAAGTGATGTTCATGGTATATTGAGTCCATTAAGTGTGCAACAGCATTGTGTCTAAAAAAAAAAGTGCATACATTAATTTTAAAACAAATACTTTATTGCTTAAAAAAAAATGCTAAGGATCCTCTGAGCTGTCAGTGGATCGTCATCTTCTCACTAGTGGGTCTTGCCTCGATGTTGACAGCTGCTGACTGATCGGGGTGGCTGTTGTTGAAGGTTGTGGTGGTCTTGGTGATTTCTTAAAATAAGACAACAGTGAAGTTTGCCCCATCGATTGGCCCTTCCTTTTGTGAAAGGTTTCTCTGTAGCATGCAATGCTGTTCGATAGCATTTTACCCACAGTAGAACTTCTTTTAAAATTGGAGTCCGTCTCTCAAACCCTGCCACGGCTTTATCAACTAAGTTGACGTAATGTTCTAAATCCTTTGTTGCCATTTCCACAACGTTCACAGCATCTTCTCTAGGAGCGGATTCCATTTCAAGAAACTACTTTCTTTGCTTATCTGTAAGAAGCAACTCCTCATCTGTTCGAGTTTCATCCTGAGGTTGCCGCAATTCAGTCATCTTCAGGCTCCACTCCTAATTCTCTCGCTATTTCCACCACACCTGCAGCTCCTTCCTCCACTGAGGTCTTGAACCCATGGGCATTGGAATCAACATCCTCCAAACTCCTGTTCATGTTGACATTTTGACCTCCTCCCATGAATCCCAGATGTTCTTAATGGCATCAAGAATGGGGAAGCCTTTCCAGAGGTTTTCAATTTACTTTTCCCTATATCCATCAGAGGAATCACTGTCCAGAGCAACTCTAGCCTTCCAAAGAATATTTCTTAAATAAGACTTGAAAGTCTTATTACTCCTTGTAATTTAGACTGCTGACTGCAGGCTGTGTTAGCAGGCATGGAAACGGCATTCATCTCTTTGTGTGTCTCTGTCAGAGCTCTTGGGTGACCAGGTGCATTGTCAATGAGCAGGAATATTTTGAAAAGAATCTTTTTTTCTGAGCAATAGCAGTAGGTCTTAGGTGTGGGCTTAAAATATTTAGTAAACCATGTTGTAAACAGACGTGCTATCATCCAGGCTTTGTTGTTGCATTTCCAGAGCACAGGCAGAGGAGATTTAGCGTCATTCTTAAGGGCCCTAGGATTTTCAAAATAGCAAATGAGCCCTGGCTTCAACTTAAAGTCACCAGCTGCATTATCCCTGAACAAGAGAGTCAGCCCGTCCTTTGAAGCTTTGAAGCCAGCCATTGACTGCTTACTAGCTAGGAAAGTCCTAGATGGCATCTTCTTCCAATAGAAAGCTCTTGGTCTACATTGAAAATCTGTTGTTTAGTGTGTTCAATGGTCTCAGTCAGATCTCCTGGGGAACTTGCTGCAGCTTCTCCATCAGCACTTGCTGCTTCGCCTTGCACTTTTTATGTTACAGAGATGGTTTCTTCCCCTAAACCTCATGAACCAACCTCTGCTGGTTTCCAGCTTTTCTTCTGCAGCTTCCTCACCTCTCTCAGCCTTCACAGAATTGAAGAGAGTTAGGGCCTTGCTCTGGATTAGGCTTTGGCTTAAGGGAATGTTGTGACTGGTTTGATCTTCTGTCCAGACTGCTCAGACTTTCTGCTTCTCAGCAGTAGGACTGTGTGCTTTCTTGTGGTTCACTGGAGTCTCAATTTCAGTTTCCTTCACGAACTTGTCCTTGGCATCCACAACTCGGCTAACTGTTTGGTGCAAGAGGCCTCGCTCTTGGCCTGTGTCAGCTTTTCACATGCCTTCCTCACTAAGCTTAATCATTTCTAGCTTTGGGGCTAAAGTGAAAGACCTGCAATTCTTCCTTTCCCTCAAACACTTAGAGGCCATTGTAGGGTTACGAATTGGCCTAATTTCAATGTTCTTATGTCTCCGAAAAGAGAGAGGCCCCAGGAGAGGGAGAGGGATGGAGGAAGGGCTGGCTGATGGAGCAGTGAGAACACATCCAGCATTTATCCAGCAAGTTTTCTGTCTCATGTGGGCACAGTTTGTGGTGCCCCAAAACAATTACAATAGTAAATAACATCACAGATCCCTGATCACAGATCACCATATATCATAAGTAATGAAAATGTTTGAAATATTGCGAGAATTACCAAAATGTGACAGAGACACAGAGTGAGCACATGCTGTTGGAAAAATGACACCCATAAATTTGTTTGATTCAAGGTTCCCCCAAACCTTGATGCTACTCAATGTTACAAGGATTTTTTAAAATTTCAGTTTACTGTAATTTGGGTGAATTATATAGAAGAAAATTGATAGTTTAAATTTATATTCTTCTACATGCAACATTGAGTAACCTGATTCTAGTATTTAGAGAGCTTTTATATCAAACTTTTATATCAAATGATATTAGGAATGTACTTTCTCTTTTCCTCCCAAATGTTTGATTATTCATAAGTTAAAGGCAATCCGGGTACAGTTCAGTTCCTTTAATAGTTGTTCCTGAAGTGTGTGGGATGAATGTTTGTACATTAAATCAGGTTTTCCATTGAGCAGCTTTATTACAACTTTGGAAATATTTATCTTATTTGATTCTTGATCTTCAAGATTCCCACACACCTGCACATTTCCCAACACACACTCACACATGCTCACACGCTCACACACTCTCATATGTACTCGCACACGCCCACACTCACACATTGACACACACATACACTCACACGTGTATGCTCACACACTCTCATATACACTCACACACATGCCCACACTCACACATACACACATACACACGTTCACACACACGTACTCACACACGCATGCTCACATACTCTCACTCATACACACACACGCCCACACGCTCACACTCACACTCGTACACACATGCTAACACACACATGCTCACACTCATACACGCATATGCTGTCACACATACTCATACACTCAAACACTCACACTCATACACTCACATGTATATGCTCATACATGGTCACACACACATGCTCACACACATACATGCTCACACACAATCTCATACACACATGCTCACACATGCTTATACACACATATACACGTGGTCACACACAATCATGCTCACGCTCACACTCACAAATGCTCACACACCCATACTCACACATGCTCACACTCACACATTCACATATATTAACACACACACACAGGCTCATATTCACAATCATACACCCACACATGTATTCACACCCACATATATTCAAACATGCTCACACTCACATATACTCACACTCACACACTTACTCATACACTCACACATGCTCACACTCACACTAACAAACTCACATATACTCACATGCATCCATACTCAAATACACTCCCCCCCACACACACACACACACATTCACACACACATTCACACACACACACATTCACTCACACTCACACACATTCGCACACATTCACACTCACACATTCACACACACTCACACTCACATTCACACACATGCACTGACACTGACATACATGCTCACACACATACATGTACTCAGTCACACAGACACATGCTCACACATGCACACACATAGTAATACATGCTCATACACATGCTCACACTCATTCACATATATTCACACACATGCACAATCATACACCCACATGCATGCTCACTTAGATACATATATTCATATGCTCACACACACCCACTCGTATACACACATGCTCACACACACCCACTCGTATACACACATGCTCACACACACCCACTCGTATACACACATGCTCACACACCCACTCGTATACACACATGCTCACACATATATTCAGATACACATGTGCACTCACTCTCGTACACTCACACAATGCTCACACACATGCATTCACATCACACACACTCGTACATATACTCACACACACATATACTCAGTCACACTCAAACACACATGCTCACACACATATATATTTTCACACACATCCCCGCTCACACCCATTCACTTATATAGTCACACTCACACACAAATACACACTCACATTGACACACAATTATACACCCACATGCATGCTCACACACATATACTCAAACACATGCTCACACACATTTACATACACACATGCTCACACACATACATGCTTTCACTCACACTCATGCATGCTCATACACACTCATACACTCACACACATGCTGACGCACACATATACTCACAAATGCTCACTCATACACTCACACACATGCTAACACTCACAGTAACATACACTCACACATTAACACGTACTCAGACTCATACTCACACACATATACTCATACACAGACTCACAATGCTCACACACACATTCACTCACATACACACATATGCTCACACAGACTCACATACACTCACATACACAGACACACATTCACATATATGCTCACATTCACACACATATACTCACACATATGCTCACACACATGCTCACACTCACAGTCACATATCCTCTCACACACATGCCCACATGCACATTCACTTATACTCATACACACATGCTCACACTCACACTCTGTTGTGTTAATTAGGCTTCTTAGTCTGCTTTCTGCTGCTGTAACAGACCAGATTGGGTAATTTATACAGAAAAGAAGCTCCTTTGGCTCATGGTTCTGGAGGCTATGAAGTCCAAGAGGCCACGTGGCAACTGGTGAGGATCATCCCATGGTGGGCAGCATTGCATGGTGAGAGCACACAACCCAGAGAGAAAACTGGGGCCAAACTTATCTTGTATCCAGAGCCCACGCCCACAGTCACTAGACCTCTCCCTGTAATGGCGTTAATCCATTCACGATGGAGGAGTCCTCACTGCCTAATCACCCCTTAAAGATCCCACCTTTTAATACTGTTACAATTAAGTTTTCAACACATGAACTTGGGGACACGTTGAAACCACAGTATTAGGCAATGATTTGTCATCTGTCACTATAATTCAATCATTTCATCAAGCAGTTTCCTTTTGAAATATAATCACCCCCTTAATAATCGCTTCTATGAGTCTTATATTGAGTTCTTGGAACAACAACATGCTGAGTTGAACCACCATTATACTGCAACATTAAAATGAGTTTCAGAGAAAACAAAAAGTTCTATTTAGACTTTAATGACAAAGAGATAATGTCCTTTAACAAAGGTTTTGCTGTTATTATTCTTGCCATGATAGTTTTAAGTTGGTTCCTTGAAACTAATTTTTCAAATGAGTGCACATTTTCTAAAAGCATTATAGTTTTTAATAACTTCAAAAGTCTGTGACCATCATAACAAAAATGGATTTTAAGAATTCGCGGTTTGGACTTAGGTGCATGTATGTTCATTCCAGATCACCACAGACTGGAAGTGCCTGTCAGCTTTCCTCTCATTGCTGTTTTTCATTTACAAAAATGTTTAAGTCATCTATAAAAACACAGTATTTGGCATTTTTGCCCTCAAAAGCACACATATATTCTGGGACTGGTGAAAACATCAATGTTTGATCAAACATGTAATTAAAAAGGTAACTGTAAAAACGGTTATATAATTCTAGAACTAAGAAATGCATTCTTACACAGAGAGGCTGGATCAAATTCTTATAAAGGGGAAAGCTTGTTGAAGTCAAGTTGATGGTAGGGTAAAAAGTTTAAAAGTATTTTTTGATTTAAAAAAAACAAGGTGGGGGAGCTTAGTTTAAATGAAGGCTCCACCACCCCTTTGACTGGAGGACGGTCACTTCCCAGGACCCCTGGTCCACATCAGCCACAGGAGTGGCTCCTGGGGAGCAAGAAAAAGGGAAAGGCCTGCCCTGTCCAGAGCCCACAGGTCAGCGCCCACATCCTGACGTGGCCGGCCTGCAGGCTGCACCAGCACCGCCTTCTCTGGGAGCTGTCGGTGGGACCCAGGCTGCCCCTCCACCTGGCTCCATCCAGGCTCAGCTCCTCCACTCGCAGATTCCGAGGCCACGTCCCGTCCCTCTGCTCCAGCCCACCCCCTGCCTGGGACCAGCCCACTCTCTCTCCTCTCGCACTCCCCCGACCTCTCAGATCCAGCTGTCCCAAGCCAAGTCTCAGCCGCTCACAGGCCCAACCCCGAGTGAGGCCCTCCAGTGTCCCCTCCACGTGACCTCCCGTGTTCCGTTCTCCCATGTGGCCCAGATGAAAAGCTCCAGGCCAGCCTTCATCCCCCTGCCGTCCCACCACGCTGCAGACACACCCCTGCCCTGTCTGCTTCTAAAACCATCTGCAAGCCACACAACAAGGGTTTCTCTCCACTCGGAGGAGTCACAACTCTTCAACCACAGGTTCTCTTCATTAAAAAATAAAATGTTTGTCTCCCTCAACAAATACTGACACGCACAATCCATCATCAATTCCTGTTTGCTCTACCTTCTACATAGTTCTGGATTGTAGAGTGGGTTAATTTAAAATGTACGTCTCCTGACAGCTACGTAGTTCTGGATTGTACAGTGGGTTAACTTAAAATGTACGTCTCCTGACAGCTACGTAGTTCTGGATTGTACAGTGGGTTAACTTAAAATGTACGTTTCCTGACATCTACGTAGTTCTGGATTGTACAGTGGGTTAACTTAAAATGTACGTTTCCTGACATCTACGTAGTTCTGGATTGTACAGTAGGTTAACTTAAAATGTACGTTTCCTGACATCTACGTAGTTCTGGATTGTACAGTGGGTTAACTTAAAATGTACGTTTCCTGACATCTACGTAGTTCTGGATTGTACAGTGGGTTAACTTAAAATGTACATCTCCTGACATCTATGTAGTTCTGGATTGTAGAGTGGGTTAATTTAAAATGTACGTTTCCTGACATCTACGTAGTTCTGGATTGTAGAGTGGGTTAACTTAAAATGTACGTTTCCTGACATCTACGTAGTTCTGGATTGTAGAGTGGGTTAACTTAAAATGTACGTTTCCTGACATCTACGTAGTTCTGGATTGTACAGTGGGTTAACTTAAAATGTACGTTTCCTGACATCTACGTAGTTCTGGATTGTAGAGTGGGTTAACTTAAAATGTACGTTTCCTGACATCTACGTAGTTCTGGATCGTACAGTGGGTTAACTTAAAATGTACGTCTCCTGACATCTACGTAGTTCTGGATCGTAGAGTGGGTTAATTTAAAATGTACGTTTCCTGACATCTACGTAGTTCTGGATTGTAGAGTGGGTTAATTTAAAATGTACTTTTCCTGACATCTAAGTAGTTCTGGATTGTAGAGTGGGTTAATTTAAAATGTACGTTTCCTGACATCTAAGTAGTTCTGGATTGTAGAGTGGGTTAATTTAAAATGTACGTTTCCTGACATCTACGTAGTTCTGGATCGTAGAGTGGGTTAATTTAAAATGTACGTTTCCTGACATCTACGTAGTTCTGGATTGTAGAGTGGGTTAATTTAAAATGTACTTTTCCTGACATCTAAGTAGTTCTGGATTGTAGAGTGGGTTAATTTAAAATGTACGTTTCCTGACATCTAAGTAGTTCTGGATTGTAGAGTGGGTTAATTTAAAATGTACGTTTCCTGACATCTACGTAGTTCTGGATTGTAGAGTGGGTTAATTTAAAATGTATGTTTCCTGACATACTTAGTGAGTGAACTCCATGCTTTCCACTTCCTTCTCTCTTCCTCTCTTCATCTCTAGGACAGCAGCGTGTGGGGCCTAAGGGTCACGCCCCTCAGGGCGGGGACACCGCCATAGAATAAGACACACACATCTGATACCCACCCCAATGCCCCAGCCCAAGCCCTGGCCAGGCACCCCTGGAGGCCTTGCCCTGGTCACTGCCCTCCTACCCACCCGCTGTTTCTTTACAAGCCTCCCCTCTCTTGACCTGGTGCTAGCCTGGTTCCTTCCAGGTCAGCCCAGTGCCACAGAGGCTCCTCGAGACTGCCTTGCCCACCCCAGGAAGCTGGGTAGCATGGGTTGCCCTGCCGATTTCTCCTCCACCCTCCTCTCTGAAATCTCTCTCTCCCTCCGCCTGACTCAAAGCCCCCACCCACTGCTGACGAGGGAATTCTCCACCTGATGCCCCTGGTGTGGCCTGAGTCTGTCTTTTCCAAAGGCACAGGCCAGCCATCCACTCACACCACAGACACAGCCTGGGGCAGGTTATTCCCCCTCCCCCACCAAGGGGTGCCCTGGCATCCAGTGCACAAAAGCCAGTGGTGCCGTGAACATCCCCATGTACAGGGGACTCAGAACACCCTGTGCCGTCAACACCCCCATGTACAGGGCACTCAGAACACCCTGTGCCGTCAACACCCCCATGTACAGGGCACTCAGAACACCTGTGCCGTGAACACCCCCATATACAGGGCACTCAACACCTGTGCCATGAACACCCCCATGTACAGGGCACTCAGAATACCCCGTGCCGTGAACACCCCCATGTACAGGGTACACAGAACACCCTGTGCCGTCAACACCCCCATGTACAGGGCACTCAGAACACCCCGTGCCGTGAACACTCCCATGTACAGGGCACTCAGAACACCCTGTGCCGTGAACACCCCCATGTACAGGGCACTCAGAACACCTGTGCCGTGAACACCCCCATGTACAGGGCACTCAGAACACCTGTGTGTGAACACCCCCATGTACAGGGCACTCAGAATACCCCGTGCCGTGAACACCCCCATGTACAGGGCACTCAGAACACCCCGTGCCGTGAACACCCCCATGTACAGGGCACTCAGAACACCCCGTGCCGTGAACACCTCCATGTACAGGGCACTCAACACCTGTGCCGTGAACACCCCCATGTACAGGGCACTCAACACCTGTGCCGTGAACACCCCCATATACAGGGCACTCAGAACACCTGTGCCGTGAACACCCCCATGTACGGGGCACTCAGAACACCTGTGCCGTGAACACCCCCATGTACACGGCACTCAACACCTGTGCCGTGAACACCCCCATGTACAGGGCACTCAGAACACCTGTGCCGTGAACACCCCCATGTACAGGGCACTCAGAACACCTGTGCCGTGAACACCCCCATGTACGGGGCACTCAGAACACCTGTGCCGTGAACACCCCCATGTACGGGGCACTCAGAACACCTGTGCCGTGAACACTCCCATGTACGGGGCACTCAGAACACCTGTGCCGTGAACACCCCCATGTACGGGGCACTCAGAACACCCTGTGCCGTGAACACCGTCATGTACAGGGCACTCAACACCTGTGCCGTGAACACCCCCATGTACAGGGCACTCAGAACACCTGTGTGTGAACACCCCCATGTACAGGGCACTCAGAATACCCCGTGCCGTGAACACCCCCATGTACAGGGCACTCAGAACACCCCGTGCCATGAACACCCCCATGTACAGGGCACTCAGAACACCCCGTGCCGTGAACACCTCCATGTACAGGGCACTCAACACCTGTGCCGTGAACACCCCCATGTACAGGGCACTCAACACCTGTGCCGTGAACACCCCCATATACAGGGCACTCAGAACACCTGTGCCGTGAACACCCCCATGTACGGGGCACTCAGAACACCTGTGCCGTGAACACCCCCATGTACACGGCACTCAACACCTGTGCCGTGAACACCCCCATGTACGGGGCACTCAGAACACCTGTGCCGTGAACACCCCCATGTACGGGGCACTCAGAACACCTGTGCCGTGAACACCCCCATGTACGGGGCACTCAGAACACCTGTGCCGTGAACACCCCCATGTACGGGGCACTCAGAACACCTGTGCCGTGAACACCCCCATGTACGGGGCACTCAGAACACCCTGTGCCGTGAACACCGTCATGTACAGGGCACTCAACACCTGTGCCGTGAACACCTCCATGTACGGGGCACTCAGAACACCCTGTGCCGTGAACATCCCCATGTACGGGGCACTCAGAACACCCCGTGCCGTGAACACCTCCATGTACAGGGCACTCAACACCCCGTGCCGTGAACACCCCCATATACAGGGCACTCAACACCTGTGCCGTGAACACCCCCATATACAGGGCACTCAGAACACCCCGTGCTGTGAACACCCCCATGTACAGGGCGACCCCACCATGAAGAATGACCTGCCCCGAACGCAGGGTGCTGGTGGCAAGAAGCCTGCTCCAGGGCCCTCTGGAGGTCAGCACGGCAATGGCTGCCCTAACACAGGAGTCCGGCTGCAGGTGAGGGGGTTTCCCATTGAGAAGCCCAAGGAGCTCTCCCCATTACATCAGAAACGTTCCCTACCCAGAGTTCCCCACAGCTCAACCAATCACACTCACATGCTAAAAACAGAAGCTGCCTGAAAAACTTTTTTCTTGTCAAGTGTCTTTGGAAAAGGCTGAATTACACTGACCAGGGGTTTCTTCACTGTAGGGAGTGCCAGGGCCTTTAGTACACTTTCATGTCAAGAATCCCAGAGGGTTGTACAGCAGGCAAGACTTCCCAAATTTCTGTGACCGTAAAACATTTCTTCCAAGGGACTCGAGGAGCCCACACTTGGAGGAACACCTCCTCTGCCCAAGCGTTAGGGTTTCCATGGTGAGTTGACCACCATGATCCAATCTTCAAAGCAGTTAGATTATATTTTAAGCTTCATCATGCAAATAATTTATCATCTTCAGCAATTTCCTCAAAAAACATCATTACAAAAATAAACAATAAACTGAGCAGACCTACATCCTACATTATGGGTTGTGATGAAAGCTTACGAATCTCCAAAAACTCAGAAACCACACACGCACCTATAAACACAGGAATATATTTTGGGAGTCACTGATCCCAGGTTGCAAACTCTTTCATGAACAGGAACCAAGAGGCTGTGGATGGGCCTAGTGACCATCAGACAACTGATGGCAAGACAGAACCGGGATCCGCCCTGCGTCTCCTTTCCATCACCTGTTTGACTGGTTTTTATAGAATGCTGTCATATGGAGATGGCACCAGGGGTATATCTAAGTCACATGATCCAGGCAGGTCAACCTGAAAATCACCCAAACTGGTTCCTCAAAACCTTCCAGTTAAAAGCCACTGGTTGGCAAAGAAATAATTGTTGTTTGAGATATCCCAACTATTCTGATTTGATCATTACCCATCATATGCACACATCTAAAAGCCTCATATCCCAGAAATATGCATAATTATTACATCTCCACTTCCAAGCGATGCTGGGCTGACCCACAGTCATGGGGCAGGAACATCCATGGTCATCGTCACCACCCCTGGGATTTGGAGAGTTTTCTTTTACAGCACATTATCAAAGAAATAGCTGATCAATAAAACATATTTCAAAAGGCAAAAAAAAAAAAAAGTCTGTGGTTGAGATAGAAAGTGGATCTTTGGCTTCTGGGATGGGGGTGTGGGAGTACTGAGTTACTGCTGTGGGCAGTTGTTTTTTTTGTTGGGGGGAAGATGAAACAATTTGAAACCAGATAGGAATGGTGTTTGTACAACACTGTGTATGCACAAATGCTATGAAATTGTTCCCCTTACCATGGTTAACTTTATGCGTTGTGAATTTCACCTCAACTTAAAACAGAAAAGCAAAAAATGGGTTGCTTCCATTTCCACAGTTGTTCATCTCTACCACCAGCCAGCTTCTCCTGGGAGGACACGTCTATTAACAGCACGTCTCTTGGGAATGTTTTCAGAGTATTCTTGTACCAAATAACATTGTATTACTAAAGCATATTCACCTTCTGCTATTTTTAATGGTACTTTAAAATGTATTTATGTCATAAAATGTTTCTTCTTAAGTCATTCCTATTTTTAGAAAACATGGTCATGGTATACTAGTCTACCTTACTTCTTGAAACCTGCAGGTGTATTTAATAAGCTACAACCTGAAATTGTAGAAAACACCCATAATCATATGACTAGATAGGAACATTGTGTTCAGACTTTTCAAAGAACCTTATTAACAGACAGAGGAAAGATATAAAATACATAACTCAAGGAATGGAAGAACCTTATTAACAAACAGAGGAAAGATATAAAATACATAACTCAAGGAATAGAAGAGATGACAGCACATTCACTCCACCCCATGGCAGCTTAGAGAAATGGGCTGGGCTGGGCTGCGCTGGCGCCCCAAGACTGGGTACCAACACCCTGAATCTTGTTTTCAACCCTGTCTCTCTTGGCTGCTGAACCCACCAGCACCAGCTGTCTCTGGAAACAAGTCAGGGTGCCCTCCCACACCCTCCCGAGCCTGCTCCCCAGTCTTCTCATTATCCACGGCCCTCCTCTACCTGGCCTCTAGGACTCCTTGTCCGGCATCTCCAGGAAGGCCTGTCTGATGTTGCTGCACTCTCTCCATCCCTCCAATCACAGGAGTCTGTAGTTTCTAGAACACCTAATCTTGCTCCTGTCCTGATCCTTTTAATAAACTCTCTTCATGATCTTGCGGGGTGGTCTGGTTTTGCTACCTGCGGCTAAGTGACCTATTTTCCCAAGCCTGCATCTGAGCTTAGCCCTCTCTCCTGCTGTGAGAATCCTCTCTGGCAGCACCCTGCCCCAGAAGATAGGAACACCTTAAAAATCTGTATATGCGCATAGTGATGTTTCAAATACACACACATCTCTTCATAAAAGTAGAAAACAGAAAAGCAGCATGTATGACATGAAATCCCAGGTGGTTCTATACAGACTCAAAGTAAACGGCATGCAAAGATGACATGACAGAGCAAAGCAGGCCCATCAATCCTCTCCTTATCCTCTCTCTATAGACAGACACAAAATGTTCACTGATTTTTGATCGTCGTTGTGGCAAAGCCATTGTTATAACCGTATACCACACCCCTGTGATACTGGAGTACAAGTTGACCATCAAAGGCTGCTATTGCTCCCCACTGTCTAAGGAGAAGTACGCTGTATTCATTTCACCAGCAGAGAAGCAAGCGGCCACCATGAGTGCTCCCTCTTGTCTTCCTCTGGACGAAGGGGCTGCAGGGAGGTGTTGGGGAGAGGGCGCTGAGGGCACTGAAGCTGCAGCCGTGTCACGTTCTCAGCACTGGGCCACGCTCCACAGTGCAGAGGCCATTCTCTACAACAGTCCACTTAACAGTTTCAGAACACAAGTGTGCCTGACGGCATGAAGTGGCCACGTTCACATTCATGCAAATTCCCTGTGGCACACTGAGATCTTTGCACACTTTGCAGTGAAGTGTTGATCACGTCTGGGAGAACGAACCAACCCAATGGCCAGCCTGTGGCCCGGGCAGCAGAACTGCTCAGCCGTGACAGTGCCGCTGGTTGAAGCGTTTCCTGAGAACGGCCCCTTCTCCCCACACTTGTCCTCAGCTCCATGGAACCGACTGCTGTGCCCCAGGCTGCACCAGCCCACAGCGCACATCAGCGTCCTGGAGGGCTGGCCACACCCAAACCCCACGCAAATCATTTCTGCACCACCCCTCTCTTCAAACGCTTCATCTTCTCTGATTTAGCACAAACAACTAGAAGGTTCTGGGGACCAGGCGGGGATTCCTGTTTAAGGGGAAGCACCCTCCTCAAAAACAGTCCCTGGAAGGCTGGAGACAGCAGAGCGAGCTCGGCATTTGGAGAGGCCTGAGTGTGGCCTGTGGGAGCCCAGACATGCCACCTAACCTGGTTGCGCCCTGGCTTCCGGCACAGAGACGTCTTCCCAACAGCCAAGTGGCCTTGGACAAGCTATTCCAACTCTTGTGGCTTCAGTTTCCTCATCCTTACTAAGGGGACAGTAATAAGTACCCAGGGGCTGGGTGCGGTGACTCACATCTGTAATCCCAGCACTTTGGGAGGCCAAGGCAGGAGGAGCACTTGAGGCCAGGAGTTCAAGACCAGCCTGACCAACACAGTGAGACCCCATCTCTAAAACAAAACTAAATAAGTACCTTGCTGGGTATTGTGTGGATTGTAAAGCCCTTAGCACTGGTAAATAATCTGATTTAGGAAGACATGTGCCAATGCCATATGACACGGAGGAAATGAAGGGCAGCTCCAGTGTCCTATCCTCTAGCGTCTGGAGCAGGAGGGAGTACTGGCGGGTGTGCGGGCGGGAGGACCATGGTGCTTGCATGCAATGGATGGGCAGTGTATTCTTTTTTCCTTTTTAGGTTTAGGGAATACATGCGCAGGTTTGTTTTGTGGGTAAACTCGTGTCACTGGGGTTTGTTGTACAGATTATTTAGTCATGCAGGTACTAAGCCCAGTACCCAATAGTTATCTTTCCTGCTCCTCTCCCTCCCCATCTCCTCCAACCTCTTTGATTCCATGTGACCTCATCATTTGCCTCCCACTTACAAGTGAGAACATGTGGCATTTGGCTTTCTGTTCCTGTGTTAGTTTGCTAAGGATGATGACCTCCAGCTCCATCCATGTTCCTGCAAAGGACATGATCTCTTTCTTTTTATGGCTGCATAGTATTCCATGGTGTACTGTGCCACGATCCATATGTACATATGTACCACACATGTGTGTGTGCCCACTGCACACGTGTGACCTCAAATCACTCCCATCCCAACCTGGCACCCTCCAAGCCACCCACCCACAGTGGGTGCTGAAAGAAGCATTCATGGGCACCCCCAGTGGCTCTGACGTCTGCTTAGAAGACGTGGGCCTGCGCCTCCTAACCTGGGTCCATAAAGGCTGGTTGTGACACGTGTTTGAGAGGCACAGACAATGAAACCTGCCAGAGCTACGCGGCAGGCGATGGGCTGCGACGGGGATCTTCAGGGTCCACAGAGGAGGTCCCGCTGGAGAGCAGGAGGTGGCCGTGGTGCCCTGAATATGTGAGCAAGTATGACCCTTTCTGAAATTTGCCACAAGAAATAGACGGTTCCCATTAGCAAGTCTGTTTACCAAGCACTCTCAGAACCGTTGTGTTTTGGGAAATACTGAGATGCCTTTGTAACGGAGAAGGTCGCTAAGACTTCCTGTGCTAGAGGCACTGACTTCCTGCCAGGCCTGGGAAGGACGTGTGTTCGGCTTCTCCGTGGAGGTATTTTTCTCCTATCACGTGTGTCTTATTGTCTGGGTCACATTCAAGTCTCAGCTCTTCCTTAAGGCCTTCAGCACCTCTGAAACAGAATTTTGAGTGGGCTGACCTGGAACCCCACACTACTCTGACAGCTCCACTGAGGTCCCCTCTTCCCCAAGGCTCCCATTGTCTGCAACACCCAGAGCAAGCCCACTGCCCCGGCCCCAAGCGTAGAGGGTCCTGGCCTTCTCCCACATCCAAGCCGGTCTGGGAGCCTTCGTTCCACCTCTGCCCTCTGTGGCCTCAGAGCCTCATGGGACCCCTCTGTCCTATTTTCCATCACGGGGTTCCACATGGCCACGTGACCCTCATGGATACTTTTACTGCCTTCCGCGTTTCTCACACTGCCTGGGGCTCCCTTTTCCAGCCTATCATTTTCCTCCCCCAGCCTCTGAGGACACCTTTATTTAAGGGAGGCCCAACGCCACCACTGTCCAGCCCCTGCTGCCTGCCCAGATCAACAAGCAGGCATGTCACGGCAGATTGTCCCTTCCTAGAGGAATGACTGTAATAAAACACAACTGCAGCCTGTCAGCGACTCATTGAAAGGCCCGAAACACCACTCCCAAGGTCCAGGCATGTGGGCAAGCCGGGCTGAGTAAGGCAGTACTGGCATCTCACTGCACACTGCACTGCACCGCAGCAAGCCAATTTTACAACACATGGCAGAACTGGCTACCTAAGAGACAGCTGCAGTGAACACTCCTGAAAGTGAAGAATCCTTGGTCAAACAAAGAAAGATCCCTTCAACTTTCCTAGCTTGTGAATTTTGACTTACTAGGTTTTCTTAAAGCAGGGTGCACCTGCACAGCATCCAATCATTTCCAGACTTCAGGCAAATCCACCTTCCAACCAGGAGTCGAAATTTTTATAATTAATTCCTTTTTTTGACTTTGCGATTCCAAGAAAGTCAGTTTCTTTGGGGCCCATGCGTCTCCATCAGTGAAGACCCCTGCCTGTGCTTCCTGTGACACCGTCCTTTCCTGGAGACGCTGTGCCTTTCGTTCTTCCATTTCTGATTTCAAGCAGAAAAGTGCTGATGAATCAGACATCCACACTCGAAGGCACAGAATACGTGTTATCAAGTAAAACTCAGCAGAGGCGGGCCTGGGGGACAAGGGAGACACAGGAACCCCCGCAGATCCGTCACATCGCCGGGCGGCACAGGCTCCGCAGGGCTGGCCCTGGTTCTGCCAAAGTCTCGAGGAGGCCTCACACCTGGTCCCCGGTCTGCCCAGGCCAGGCATCTCTGGGCGCCAGCACGTGGCCCCTGGACACACCTGCTGAGTATTTAGCTAAGCAAGCCGCATGGCCCAGTTTGAGAATGAGATGATCACTCTGCTCTCTTTCATCCTGGAGACTGCACTGATTCTAATCTATCTGAATCTTGTACCTCTTCTCCTGTCCCTGACCTGCCGGGACAGCCCGAATGGGATCTGTGGGCCAACAGCTCAGTGCAGTCGTCACAGAGAAGACGCCCATCCTGGAACGCAAGCGGGAGCCACCCCCGCCCCTGCACTCGGACCTCTCTGTCCCCTGCTCAGCGGTCAAGGACCTTGTGGTGAGCGCCTCCCCACAAACGCAGCCTCCTACGGAATTCAGCCCTCCACTTTTGCAGAGCTTGGAGCCAAGACAAATGACATTTGTGATCATGAGAAAGCCAAGAATGATGGAAACGGCTGCATCGAAGTTGTGCCGCTTTCTGAAACTTCTTTGAACTCGTTGTGCAGGGCAGGGGAGCCCTACTGCCAGGAAAAGTGCGCAGGGGGCGTCCCCGCGTCGGGCGCGCACACAGCCAGAGCACGGGGCTCCCCACGCGGGTTTGTCTCGGACGCAGAGGGGCCGAGAGCGGAGACGCGGACGCGGCATTTCTCACGCCAGGAGCTCCCCGCGCGCGCTCCCCTTCCACAGTCCCGGCCCCGCAGGCCGAGAGAGGACCGCGGGGACCTGCGAGGGGCTGGGCCGTCCAGGAGGCCTCGGGTCTGCGCCCCGCTCAGTCCCCGCAGGACGCCTTTGGCGAGAGACGCGGTTCTGAAATCAGCTGTGGGGCTTCACCCAGGCCCGTCCTCTGGCTGCGGCCATCCAAGTGGCCCCCGCGTGGTGAGGCGGGGCCAGACCCGGTGACCTCCGAGGGGTTAGAGACCTGGGCGGGGGCGGGGGCCAGTCCTCCTCCCGAGAGGGCGCCGCGGGGACACAGCCCACAGCCGGGAGCGAGCGGGACACCGGCCTCGGGCCTGACGCCGCCCACCCGAGGGTGCCCGAGCCCCGCTGGGACCCGCTCAGAGCCCTGGGACCGCCCTGGGATGGGACCGACGGGAGCGGGGGGAGCGAGGACCCGTCCTGCCGTCGGAGTGGAGCCCGGAGCCAGGGGGCCCCCGTCCGCCCCCAACCCCCGCGCCTCGCTAATGAGGAAACTTCGGGGGCGGGGTCCCCGCGCTGCCGTCCCCGCGACTGTGGCCACATTCTTTTCACAGTCACCTCCCCGCCCCCATTTGGCGCGCGACGTCTGAGGTCGCGGATATGCGATGGGAACAGACCGCGCCGGGGCGTGTGAAATGAGGGTGCCCGGGCGCCCCTCCCTGCACGTGGGGTCCCGCAGGCAGCCGCGCCTTAAGGCCAGAGTCGAAGCCTGTGGGTGCGGACACAGGGAACGTTCGAGGAGACAGAAACTGGGGTCCTCCCTGCGTTCCACCCGCCGCACCCTTAAGCCTCACTCTCCCCAAAACGCGCCCGAAACTCGGCCTCGACGGGGCCTCGGGGCCCGGCGACCCTCGCAACCTCCCCTAGGCAAATCCGGAGCGCCCCTGGGACCCCTCGCACGCGCACGCGCACGCGCGCACTCACACGGACGCGCGCGCGGGCAAAGGCTCGTCCCCGTGCTCAGGCAGCCCGGACTGGCGCGGGGGGGCGGGGCGGATGGAGGGAAGCGAAGGGGCAGGAAATGCCGTTAATTGAGGGAAACGCGCATTCATTGCACGGGCGGCCTTTGATGTGCGCCTCCGGACCAGCCTGGCCCCTCCACGCCGGCGAGCCCACCCGGCGTGCGCCCCTCTCCGCCGGCGCTCCCGGGAGCGCAGGGCCAGCCTGAGCGCCGAGGACGCGTGGCATTGATTTCCAACGAGCAGGAGGCTGTGGGCTCACTCTGTCTCTAACGCGAGACAGTGCGTGGAGCCCTTTTTGTTTCTCCCCCAAGCCCTGGGCCTCCCGGGGTGGGTCCGGAGACCGAGCGCTGCGGGGGATGACCACGCTGACCGCGGGTCCTCATGGGGAGAGGCCGCCTTGTCTTGACCTAATGTATGTACACATATAAATACAGTGCTCGTCCAAATGACATTCCACTCCCTCTCCCTCCCCCTCTTTTTCTTTTCATCATCAGCAAATAAAGATTAGCCGGGAAGATTATAGAAAGCGTTTTCAGGCTGGCGCTGATCTTTATTCCAGGGGCTTTGTGATGATATTGATGATGATGATGGTCAAGTGGACAGTTTGATTTTTGTGTTTGGAGCTAGTTATAAAGAATCAATATTATATCAAGGGGTAACTTTCGTGATAAAGGACTTTAACCACTCTGGCTATTCATCATAAGTCTGTAGCAAGCAGATAGGTCAAAAGAAATTATATTGCACTAAAGAGTGAGTCTTCTTATCTCTCCCATACCAGGGGAATAAGGGACAAGCCGATCGATACAGTAGCTGCTGTATACTTCTTGCAATTATCAATAGCTGATTTCGCCTTTTGAGGCCTGCATCTATTAATGCAAGCTAATAATAATCGTTTCAGCCTCCCTGTAGGCAAGGAGTCAAAGTTTTAACTTGCTAGCATTATTTATGTAATCATACATGCTGAAATGTCCCTCCTGGTCTACATGCAGCCCCTAGCCACAGTTCAGCCATCAGGAGAGAAGTACTTCACCATCGTTTGCATCCCTCAGTGCGAAGACGACTGTGAGCTGATGTATGCCATAAACAGCCACGGAATGTTTGCCTCTGATGACTACGGTGAAGCTACACAGCGTCCTGGAATAAACACACAGGAAGGCTGCGGAGCACACAACCAAAATAGACTGATACACTCCACACCCGGCTCGCATCTGTTAAAAATATTTAGGCATATTTATCTCCAATAGCTTTGAAAGAAAGGAAGTCACAGCAGTTGTATCCAGTGTGGACAGGGCAGTTAGCTATGTGCTGGTTTATTTACGTAGAGCATTTTATTTTTATGGGGAAAGTTATCTTCAAGTAGGCAAACAGAGGATTGGAAAAAGCATTTTCAAAAAACCATAAATATAATTTTTGGCTACATGTTTCCTAGCACACCCCCGCCCAATGTAATAGAAAAGCAACATCTTTATAATTGGCACTTGACATGCTGTTTGCGTTGGGCTGTGGCACACCAAGCACAGATTTCCTGTTGATGGAAACATTTATCATCCTGATTGCCCCAGAGTGGCAGGTGGTGTTATCAATTACCTCTTCTTACCAATAATAATATTAGTATGGTAATATCTTTGCTCAAGTGAGAACCAATTAGCAGTCACTTGTCACAGCATTAAAGGCACCAAATCATGCTGAATTTAACTCTAAGAACCTAAAACAAAAGTTGGGGGTAGGGGAGGAAACAGAGAGAGGGAGAGAGGTGGCCAGAGAATAGAAGAAAGGAACTTTGGGTGGGGGGAGGAATGAAAGAAGACAGAAAATGAAAGGAAAGCCCTGATATTTGAAGGGTTTTTTTTTGTTGTTTTTTTTGTTTTTTGTATTAAGTGGTTGGGGAAAATAAACACTTGTAAACAAAGCATCAAATGCACCTTAGGTAAAACTAGCTTCTTTGAATCTGGGGCCAGGTAGCTTCAATAAACTATGACTGATGGTAAATTAGAACCAACTATTCCAATCAATCTTGCAGATAGGCTTTGTTTTATCTGAATGATACCGATGGAACCAAACACCTAATTGTATGTTTCACTAATGTAAAATATACAGCATTAATTTGTAAATAATATTAGACAGACAAAATAATAATATGTCACCTCAAGATGAAAACAACATTGCAAGAGGAAAGACAATTAACAAGTTAGATTCAATTACAGGGAAGAAAAGCAACTTTTGTTTTTGCGAGTGTTTAGGTATGACAGTATTAACAGACAGCGGTCATGTGGTGACGGGTATGTGTGTGCCCCTCCGAGTCTGCACTACACAGGCACATGGCCCAGCGTCCCTTTAATCTGGGCACGACTAGAGCGCACGTCCTGTCTCAACTGCGAAAATATTCCGTAGACACGTTGTCACTTCGCAATAAATCTATGGTTGCAACTCAGGCTTAAAATGCAAACGCTTTTATTAAAAAGTTGTCGCACTGAATAAGAGCAATTAAAGAAAAGTTTCTGATCTGAGTATAGAAAAGGAAGAAAGGAGGGAACAAGCCAGTCAAGAAGTCGCACGCCTTTTGTTTTCTACCTTTGCTTTCTTAAAAAAAATTGATCTTGTTCACTTAAGTCAATTTCTAAAAGGGTGCACCGCAGAAATTACTCGTGCGCACCATTTCAGCTGTGGGAGCATTCGTACAAGTTTCCGCTGCACACACAGCCTCCCGGGCCCTCTCCTCCAAGGCTCTGCCGGATCTTCCAACGAAATCCCAGAGCAGCCTGCGCTGGGGAGCCCGCAACTCTCTCCAGATCTCTGCACCCCGCACCGCCTGGAATCTGGGACGGCGCCCACGCAGGGCTGGGCCAAGGGCAGAGCTCGCACCCTGCCTTCACGCCCGGTTCACTTGCGTCCACGAAAGCACCGTGCCAGCCTCCTCCATCTTCCCACTCGCGCAACGCACGGCGACCCGCGGGGACACTTCTGCAATCTGAAGGCTTGCTTCTTACAAATAAAGGGCCAGAGTCTCACACTTGCCTTCGTTGGAGGCACTTAGAAGATCCTCCCCACGTCCGCACCTTGTAGGAAATGCAAAACAGATCGATGAAATTAAACAGTTGCATTTGGAAGCCCCAGAAAGACCTAAAGACATCGTGCGTTTGTTGGAGAGAGGGTTGTGGGACAGGGGGAGGGGGCCTTACGCAACAGAAAAGGTGGGCACAGCGCGCTTAAAATGACCCAGTGAGGAGCTGGTGCCGCCCGGGCCAGAGGCTGCGAGTCCAGCTGGCTCTGGACTTGCTCCGCAGGCGTCAGACGCCGTGGGAACCTGTGTCTGCTTCTTCTCCCCAAAGTGTGTCGGTTAAAAAAAAAAAAAAAAAAGTAGTAGTAGTAGTGGTAAGGAAAAAAATAAAAACAAAAAAGAGACACAATTAACCAGGTCATAAAAGCTAGGGCACCTTCGACCAGGGCTCTGGCCCTCCAGCGATGGTTTTGCGTTGTTACTCTTCTCAAAAGTAGTCTCAGACCCCTGCCTTTCCGCTGCGGCTCTGCGACTTCCCCAAACTCTTTAGTCCTGTAAATTCTGCAAGAAACTCCCATCCTGCAAGCTGCTTTTCCCCCTCCCCCTGCGTTCCTTTTTTTTCTCCCCACCCGCGCCGCCTCTCTATGCCCCTCTTTTCTCAGAAAAATTCCTGCCCCCCGCGCGCCCCAAAGCCCGGGCTGCAAACTTTTCCCCGCCGGGTGCCTCTGCGCCAGATGCCGGAGCGTCTCCACAAAGCCTGAGCATCTGCACAAGTTCGCAGCCTAACTGCGGGATAAAGACGTTTCCCCCGTAGCTTAACTAGAAAAGCGCCATCGATGGGTGTGTTAAACGGGATAAGTAGAGATTTCAAACATCTTTTATTTGTCTTGAAAAAAAAAAAATCCAAATGAATACGCCCGCCACCAAAAGGCAAAATAAAACCAACCTTAAGGGTTTTTGTTTTTTTTTCAAAAGTGGCAATAGGGGCTGTTTGGACCTGACTCCAACCTGCGCCCTCCCTTCCTGTATGACTCTCCTGCGCTTTTCCTGGAACCCAAAGCTGTGACTTCGTCAAACTTACACAATTAAAGGCGGGCGGGAGAACGCGGGCTGGGAAGCAAGCGGGAAGATTCTAGAATGGAAGGGAGCCCGCCGAGCGCCGCGAGCCGCGCCAGCCCGGGTCCGATGAAGCAGGCGGGGATTCCTCCCCCAGGCGGACCCCCGCCACCAGCCCTGCCAGGAGCTCGCGGCCTGCGGAGCGCCCCGGCCGACCGCTCACCGCCCGCTTCCCCCAGCGAACGACTCGGGGAAGCTCCCGGAGGCCATCTGTGCTGACGGTTCACACCAGACAGGGCCACTTGCAAGGACAAAAATAAGAAATTTAGGAAACGAAAAAAGACGTACTGGGGCGAGGGGCGCGGGCGCGGCGACGACGGGGCCAGGGGCACATCCTGGCGGCCGCTCGGGGAGAGGACACGCGCGGGAGGGAGCGCGGCGGGTGCACGGCCGCGGGTGGGAGTACGCGCCTGTGCGCGCGGGGCGAGGGCGCGGGCGAGGGCGCGTGCGTGCGACCGCGGGAGAGGGGACGGGCGCGTGTGCGGGGAGCGCGCCGCGCCAGCTGCCCGAGTGTGTGGGGCCGATCCAAAAGTGCGCAGCCCCCTCACCTGGCCCCCGTGTCATCCCCGAAATCCCGGGAACGGGGTGGGCCGCGCGCGGGACTTTGGTAGAGTTGGAACTTTCGGTCGCGCTCGCTGCCCACTCCGCTGGCGCCCGGTGGTGGCCCGTGGTGAACGGGGACTAGGGTGGGGAACACCGCGGCCCTGCGGTCCCCTCCCTTTCCTGTATTTAAGAAGCCGCCGGCGGCGCAGAGGCCCAGGCGGGCTGGCGCGGGGGCGAGGCGGCCCCGGTGGAGGCAGCGGGCGGGGCGGGCACTCCGGAGTCGGGGGGGCCCGCGGGTTGGGGGGCGGGGAGAGGGGGGAGTGGAAGGGAGGGGGAACGCAGGGGAGGGAGGGGAGGGGAGGAGCCGCGCGGCCCGCGCCGCTTCCGAACCGGAAAGTTGGTCTTGCCGAAGTCCTGCCACCCCGGCGTGCGCACTCCGCTCCGCTCCGGCCGCGAGCCTCCGAGCCCGGCCGGCCGCCGGGGGAAGCCCGCGGAAGGGACGCGGGGCCGGGCGAGAAGGTCCGGAGAGCGGGGGGCACCTGAGCCCGAGCGGGCCCGCCGCGCTGAGCGGCGCCGAGAGCCGCGGCGGAGCAGCGAAGGCGGCCGGCCGACCCCGCGCGCCCGGAGCAGGAGGCGCGGCGCCCGAGCGGCCCGGGCGAGACAAAGGCGCCGGGTCGGAGCCCTGCCCGCGGCCGCTCGCTCCGGGAGGGGCTGCCCGGCGGCGGCGGCGGGGGGGGGGGGGGCGCGGGCGGCGGCGCAGACACTCTATAAAGGGGCGAGCCCGGCGCGCCGGCGGAGACGGCGCCGCGCGGACGCCGCCAAAGTTTGCTGCCTGCGCCCTGCGCAGGGACGGCCACCGCGGCCCGCGCCGCACCCGGACCCCGCCAGAGCCGCACCGGGAGCGGCCGAGGAGCGCGGCGCCGGAGCCCGCGATGTGAGGCGGCGCCGGGCAGCGCGCGCCCGGGTCCCGAGGCGCCGCGGCCCCCTCCTCGCCGGCGCGGCCGCTAATTGCGAGCGCGGCCTCATTTGCATAGGCCGCCGGAGTCCGCTGGAGCCCGGCCAATCGGCGCGGCCCTCCGCTAATGGCCATGCATTATTCACCAGCCTAATTACTCAGCCCCATGCGCGGCCCGCGCAGCCGCCGCCGCCCCGCGCCCGCCCGACCGCCCTGCGCCCGCCCCGCGCCGTCCCCGCCGGCCGCCCCGCTGATGCCGCTGCCCCGCGCGGGGCCCGAGCGCCGCTAGCAGCATGTCTCGGCGCAAGCAGGCCAAGCCCCAGCACCTCAAGTCGGACGAGGAGCTGCCGCCGCCTGACGGGGCTCCCGAGCACGGTGAGGGCCGGGGCTGCGGGGTGGCCGGGGGGTCTGGGGCTGCCCATCCGGGCTGGGGAAGCGCGTGCGGTGGGAGCGGCTGCGCGCGTCCGGGAGCGGGAGAAAGTTCCCTGCCTCCCGCGAGCAAGTGTCCGCCCCGCACCAGGCCGGCCGCGGGGACCCGGGTACTTCGCCGGAGCGCGCGCGGCCGCGGAGAGAGTTGTGGGCGAAGTAAACTTGGCTCCTCTTCTCCGAGTCGGGAAGCTGCCCGCGAAGGGCGCCGAGGCCGCGGCTGGCTCGAGGACGGCTCGGAGGCCGGGGCGGGAGGGAGTCCACGGTGCCTCCGCCTCCGCGCCGCCCCCCAGGGTCTCTGCGCCAGGACGCTGGGGCCGGCCTCGGCGACCCCGGGGCGAGCGCGGCGGCGGGGAAGGCGACCGGAGCCCACCTACCGCTGGACGCGGTTTGGGGACCCCGCCGCCCGGCCAGCTTTGTTCGGCGCCCCGGGGGCCCGGGACCCTGCACCGCCTCGGGTGACCCGCGGTGTCTCAGCGCGTTGACGCAGCCTGCGATCCCTTGCGAGGCGAGAAGGTCGGGGGCTTGGCCCTGCCTAATGGCCGCCTGGGGAATTAAGCTGGGGGTGAGCGCGGCGGCGGCCTGGGCCTGGCCCCTGCTCGCGGCAGAACCCCGGCGTGTTTCCGGGGCGTTCATTGCAGCGTCTGCGCGGGCCTTCTCTCTCCCGTGTTTTTGGATCCGCCGAGGCCGGGCGCTGGAGACCTCACCTTTGCAGTCATTTCGCTAGTAGGAGCGTCCTCTTCGAAACATCCAAGAGCGAAGGGCAGGCGCCGCGAAAGTTAAGAGACTGGCGAAGGGCTGGACTTCCCAGAGTGGCGCCTTAGCCCCGCAAAGTTTGGGGCGCCCCCACCCCCTTCGTCGAGTTAAAACCTCGGCCTGCGGCGCCCAGGCTTCGGCGCGCCCCGCGGGGCCCCCAGGGCGCCAGGAAAGAGGGCCGAGGAGGGGCGACCCCACGACCCCGAGCCTGCAGCACAGCTCGCAGTAAAATAATTTGCTCCTTCAAAAAACAGGCAGGCCGACTTTTATGATTGACCTATTACAAGTTGTTGGAGGCAGATGGTGATCTTTTTACTCTGAGAATGAGACGGTCTGCGAAAAGGAAACGGGGCGGAAGAGTTTCCCACACGGTGGAGTAAAGTTTGACAAAGCAGGTAGACACCCATGTCGGATGAGAACGAGAGAGCATGCTTATGACGCGGCTGGAGAATTAATGAATTAAATAAAATTAGTGAGCTCGCTGGGGTCTTTTTGTTGCGGTGGAGGTAAGGGAGTCTTATCTGTGTAGCCAAGTCAGCCAAGATTAGAACAGGCGATATGCTAAAAAGAAACGCTTGCATATGGTGGGTAGATTAAGGACAAAGAATCTTTTTGTCATGGAAATGGATTTTTTTTTTTGTTTTGTTTACTTCATCACATAGAATTTCTCACACTTGGTTTGTTTTGTATCGCCCTCAATGACTACATGATCAAATGAATGGATTTATTTCTGCCGAATGAGAAAGACAGTCTTTCCTTCAAAAGAACGACATTGCATCCCAGTGAGGAATTTTAAAGCTTTATTATTGTGGATCCTGAATAGCTTAAAATCGGCTTTCACAGCCGTCCCAAAATGCAACAATGTAAATACTTCTCAGCTTTGTAGGGTCGTTATCAAAATGTGCAATGTCTCCTTTTATTAAAGCATATTTTAATTAATAGAGTAAACCCCCTTGTATTTAACAATTAACAAGCTGAGGCACTGCTATTCATTTTTAATTTCACTTCAGAAATGTGAGCATGCTGAACTTAATAGTGTAAACATGTGGAGGGCTATATCGCCTATATTTGAAAGCCTAAGGTGGGATAAATTATTCACAAGTTCTACTTTGAATCCCTCTTGTTGCTGCTGGAATTTATGTAGAGATGCAAAATATTCAGGTTTTTTACCCATGGTAGAATTAAATTTCTTGTCAAGCCTGTGTTTTTCACAGCATCCAGAGTTGTAATCCAGACGTTGCCACAGTTCCTGGTCATATTTTGCAACAGGCCCAAAATACCCTGTCTGGGGCTGATTCTTGGTCGAGCAGCTTCCATGCTAGTTTGAGAGAGTTTAGGCAAACTATTTTTTTTAAGTTCTTTTTCATTTAATTATATTCGAAGCAGCTTGTTCAAGGAGCATAACAGACACTCTGTTCCATGTTAAGTCAAGGAATGCCCCATTTGTGTATTACTCGGTCGCACCACTCAGCATCGTTCCTAAGATAACTAAATAAAATTTTTAAAAGATAAATGGGTGTGGAAACCAAATTACTCCAACCTGAATCAGATCTCCTCAAAATTTTAATTTTGTTAAATGCAATGGAAATAAACAGACCGTGCCGGAAGTTACAAGTGAGCTCAGTTAGTTTAGTGTTTTAGAAACGAGGTAAATAATTCCTTTGTATCACTCGGAGTGACATATTAATTAAAGCAGCAGGTCCATCTACATGCAGTAAAATGGAAAGCTACTGATAATGTCCTGCAGAACAAATATTCTATGCAAAAATGTTTAGAATAATGGGGGACAGAGATGCACTCACATTAATCTACAGAACAAAGCCTGTATCTCTTAAAAAAAGAATTATGATTTATTTTTGAAGCAATGAAAAGATTCTATACAAAAATAACTGGTGCTACCCAAACCTTATCACTGCAGGAATGAAACATGCCGTGTCTAGAATGAGAAAAAGTAAGGATAATTTATGTAAAGTTCTAAAGTCATCCTTTTGTTAAAAAAAAAAAAAATTAAGTCATTGAGACATTCCTAACAGAAATTGTTTTTTAAAATTACTTACTTGCAAATGATTTCCTTCCTATTTTAGAAGAAAGGTGCTGCAGCTTTGGGATCCAGTTAACTTTGCGCCACTAGTAATCCTTTGAGCCAGCTGAATATTTTTGTTCTAAGAAAAATTAATTAAAACTTCCAATGACAGTTATATGCCTACTAAGAACTTTAAAAGATACAATATTGCTATTCTTTATTGTATAAAATATAATTTAAGAAAGATGTATTTTATTGTTGTTAGAAAATATGTATTTAAGAAGGAACAAAGGGGTATTATAATTTAAAACCATTTACCATCCTGTATTTTGTTTGTTAGCACTAATTGCTTCAAAGTGTGTTTTTTTTCCTGCCAACTTAGAAGTATATGGCTGTCTTAAAAATCCTTTTAAATGTGTTGAGCATGTGATTTAAGAATTTACCAGTGGTATTCACAGACTGTGTTTGAATTAAGGGAAAGAAGCTCGGCCACCAGTGCTTGGCGCAGGATCTTTTTCTTTTATCTGTATATGCATGGTTTGCCCTCAGTGCTCCCCCAGCACACTACACACATTTACAATTCAGCATACCAAAAGGAACAATGCAGGAGCCACTTTCTACCATTCACAGGCAGATTGCTTTCTCTGAAACATGAAAGGTAAAAAGTAAGTAACCGGGTTGGGAGAGGGGAGAGGAAAAGAAGACTTTGCAAACATTTCTTTTAAAAACAACATTAAAAAACTTAACCTATTTAAAAATGCACGTTTCTGTGATCAACAAAAAAGCATGCCAATTAATTCCCACCTTACAGAGAGAGCTGATTATGTGACAATTCTCGAATTTTATGTGCAATACATTTTTAACTTCCATGGCAATATGCATTATCCAATATTTTTAGATCTGTTGTTCAAAGCCAGAAAAAGGTATGGAGTAACAGCAGGAATTACTTAGCAAGCTGATTCTTTTTTGTATACAAGATGATGGTAAAAGTGGGTCAAATTTCATTTCCAACTGCAATCTCTAAAAAGCTGTACCATTCATCTCCAGGTAGCCCTAAGAATATTTTCTTTTGGGGGGAATTCAGCAAAAGCACAACCAGGGTTTCTATTCTGTGTGCTGACCATTAGTTGGAATTTAGCATTCTTAAAAGTATTGGCACCGGCTTTTATTTAAGTACAATAAAAATCTTTTTCACTTCTAATGAGGATATGCACCATCTTTCAACGCTGCAAGATAGTTTCAAGAAGCATAACTTTTAAATATAACAGGAAAGATTTTTTGTTTTTATTAGTTTTTATTTTCCTACATGATTTGTTCAGTAGTTACCAGAATAGGACCAACAAGTTTTAGTCTTGGAAGGACAGGTTTGTAATTACAGCATACCTTAATTACTACACATTTCATACACAATGAAGCAAAATGTATGTGAAAATTGAGCAATTTAATAGTCCAAGTAAACTTTTATTTAAAAAAAAAAAAACCTGTCTAGGGTTATTTCTCATGTAATTTCAACACATTTATGATTTAAAATGCAGCTAACTGATTTCCAAGCAAACCAGGCCAGTCATATTCCAGAAAGTATAAAATATTAATTGTAATAAAATAATGGAATGGTTTCTATGTTAGAGATGAAGATTGATTTGTTTCTTAATTAAAGGGAAGAGTTCTCGAGACTGAGACGGTGTCCACCAAGGGGATGCGATAATGCCAGTGTGGTGTCTAAATATTTTCCTCTGTGGGCCTGTCTTTTTCAATCACCTTCAGATTAGTTATGCTTACTATCTAAAATCCCTACCCTCTTTGCATTCTCTGCGAGCATTAGCAGCCAGCTCGGCGCAGAAAGCCTTTTTGTCTGATGTCTGAAAAGGTGGGGTTGCAGAGTGCTGGCCAGCTTCCGACCGTCTCTCCCTGAAGGTGGGTAGTTAGAAGTGCTTTGACAAGCCTTGCTGATTTAACCTTTGCCTGCTTTGCCCTGCCAGGGGTGGCCACTAGATGTCAAGCTCATAATACAATTAGTGCATCTGTGCTGTTGACCTTGGCAACAGGGCTCACCACTGTTCTGTTAAGTGTTAACACTGAATCTGAGTGTTAACTAGAGATCCCGCGAGCTTGCGCCGTGCTGCACGGCTTCTCAGACGCCATCTAGTTCAGCACAAGTGTTTATAGTTCTTAAAGAAGAAGAGAAAACGGCTTTCTTTTGTGTGGCTATTGCATCTTGAACTGTTTAATTAACCCTGCAGGTGCCGCGGCACTTGGTCGTGATTCGTCCGCATTACTGGTCGTCTTTTCGAGAGTGACCTTCACCGCACTGTTTGGTAATTCTGTTGTAGGATCTGTATACGTGCAGAGTCACTGGCTTCAACGAACCAGGGCAGTGGCTTTTCCAGGATGGTTTTTTGTACATGTGCAAACTTTGCCTGTAGAAATGAAAGTGCCATGAAGTGCTGACAAATGATGGAAATGATTCCATCGCCTGATCCCGAGTGTGAGCGGGCTGATGGTCACAGCTGATCGTAGTCTTGTTTCTGGACGCAGCGTGGCTCCTGTGCCCCTCTAGAGCTATTTAGATGTAGGCATTTATACGTCTAAGTGGTTTTGCATATTTATTTCTATGCATAGTGGATTTGAAAAATGGACAGTGGGTGCTTTCAAGTAGGCATGTCATGAAATAGCACATTTAATTTCATGTGTCAAATCAGTGAGACCACAGCCTTTGAATTTAAACCATCTGTATCTTCACCAAAAGTGATTTAGCAAAACCTTGTTTTCACCCCCTCATCAAATTTCGATTGAAATTGTTTGCATCAGCTGACACATTTCAGGTTTGCGTATTTTTCATTAGGCATAGATAGTGATACATATGCGTTCGTTATAAGTGTGATGACAGCATAACATCTAAATGAAAGACCTTGAAGTGTAACAAACGTCTTATTATTTGAAGCAGCATCGAGGGCAGATAGTTAAAGCAAATGCGAGTGCTGTCCAGCTCCCATCTGCATGTACCCATAAAGGCAACAGTGTCTCCTCCCGGGTGCTTCACTGCACAGGTTGAAAACTGCAAATGTTTTAAACAGAAGACAGTTGGTGACTGTGCCACAGGTGGTCGTGACTTAACAAATTTGAGGTGTGGGCCACTGCGTCGACGCGCAGGAGTATGCGGTCAGGGCCGCGTTGAGCAGGGCAAGAGTGCCCTCCACTGTTCAGCGCTGTGCGCACACACTGAGGTCTCGGGGAAAAGGACAGAAAATTTTTCTATTGCGTCTGGAATTTCTTCTACATTGTTAAACACAGTAGGGGTCTCTATTTGTCTCCTCCTGTTTCACAGCTTGGGCTCAGTATGTGATAATTCATCTTTCTTTATGGGATTCAAAGCTATCATAAGGAGTTAAAAAGAATTAATTTGCAAGAAAATAAGTGTCTCCTAACAATTTAGGAAAACTGGAAAAAATGCTTTCTGGATTTTTAAGAGATGGAAAGGCAAAGGAAAAAGTCCGTTTTCCTTTCCTGAAGATCCACGTGGCATTTTAAAGTTACTAATTGAAGTGGATAAGTTAACATCCCTTTCCCTGCACTAAACAAATTCTGCTTCTCTTGTTAATTGTAATGAGTAAAAAATATGCAGCAAAAGTGTATTGAAGGTGAGCTTTTGAGATTGATAAAGAGAATTACAGAACACCTATTTTAATACTACTTTGTAATTGGTTAGCTTACTTACAAGCCACTGTACTTGAAATGCTAAGCACTGTAGCTTGAAATTTTTGAAGAAAGCATTGTCTTAAATATTATATATGTATATACAGCATGTCTTAAGTTATATATTTCATACACAAACAAAATGTATGTAAAAATGGAGCATTTTAATATTATTCTAAGTAAACTTATTTTTTTTAAAAAAAAAAACGTGTTTTAGGTTTTTTCTCATGTAATTTCTCATGTAAAACCAAATCAGAGGATTAGTTTGCTTGGAAACCACACAGCTGTATTTTACACACACATATTACAATGATGTTTTTCACTTGTGGCTTTAAAAAGATCATCCCGGCTAAAAATTCTGCCGTCATTCTGATAGAAGATAGATAGATTCTATAACAGACCAGGGATTAAAGCTGAGCGAAGACCAAAAACAGTCTGGGGGGCTCCTTTCACACCGAGAGTCACTCCTAAGAATAGGAACGTTTTTGTTAAACATTCTGTGTATATTTTATTAGTGAGAAGGGGAAAATACATGTATTTTTTTGAACTATCGTCTTTGAAGCTATGCTTTTGTTAGAGGTTTTCTCTGAAAGGCCTGTGGGACCTTCCTCCCCTCTTCTGTACAACTGAGAAACACAGACAGGAAGGAATGGGCACACAGTAATAGAGGCCCTGAAAATCTAGGTGTAAACAGCAGATATTGGGATCACTGTAAATTAAATGCAAAAAAAAACTATATTTTTATCCTGTGTAGTGCAGATGGCCAACGCCATGGATGTGATACTTAATTTGAGATCAGCTAAGGGGGGTTGTGGCAGAGCAGCTCCTGAGGCCGCCTTCACATTCACATAGAAGCAGATGGGTTGGTACTTCCTAAAAGTAGCCCTGGCCAGATACTCTCACTCACCAAGAAGGGAAGAGTGTTCGCTAAGTTCTGTTAGTTGGCGAAGTGGTTGGCATTTTTCTTAACTTGTTCTAATAAAATCCCATTCCTGCCCATGCCCTGCCTGTTTACAGTTTCACGTCTCTTAGCTGTTGAATAGTGTGCAAAAAATAAGTTCCTTTGACATTAATGATAATGT